>NC_090175.1:25767225-25909725 GCF_024679245.1 Pseudorasbora parva
TGACAGGAGGACAAGAGAGTGTCTGTGTGGAAGATATAGTTCTAGAGATTCTTTCCTTCCCCTTCTCTCTTCGTCTTCTCTCTGTGTCTGTTTTCCTCTCTTTCGATGACAGTTTTGGGGCATTTTCTAGTGCCGCTGTGTTTGTGTGTATAAGGTATAAGGCTAGGAGGACACAGGAACTAAGAGAAAGAGTTTTGAGAGAGAGAGAGAGAGAGAGAGAGAGAGAGAGAGAGAGAGAGAGAGAGAGAGAGAGAGAGAGAGAGAGAGAGAGAGAGAGAGAGAGAGAGAGAGAGAGAGAGATGTAGTCACACAGGTAAACAATTTCATTGTTAGCACAGGGGACTGCCGGTAGAAAATGCAATTATGATTTTTTTATGTGGTTTAAATTCTCTTTCGCCTTTAATGAATGATCTCAGTGCTAGTGACCTGACGGTGCAATGCAGTCTAGGCCTCACCATCTCTCTTTTCTCTCCCTCTCTCTCTCTCCCTCTCTCTCTCTCTCTTTCTCTCTCTCTCTCTCTCTCTCTCTCTCTCTCTCTCTCTCTCTCTCTCTCTCTCTCTCTCTCCTGCCTTTTCTTGGTCTCTTTATCTCTTTCCTTCATTCTCTTTCTTTGTCCCTCCATCCGCCCACCTCCCTCTCTGTATCTCTGTACTCTCTGTTGACAGTCTATCTGGGTATGGAAATAGGCAATGGAGATTGCCTCCAGCAGTGTGTCAGTCCCCAGAGGAGGAAATAGACCCGTGATAGCACAATTACTTAATACACTAAAATGCTGAAAATAATAGCTTTGGTGTGTGACAGAAAACAAATCGGGGAGCTTTGATAGGCAAAAAAGAAAAAGACAAAATAGAAATTCAATCAGAGGTCCATTCCGGGCTGCCCCGGATCCTGCTGATTCCACTAATTTGTATTATTATTTTTTTCCCCTCAGCATTTATATATACAAATCCCACTGAATGGTATTCCTGAATGTTAATCACATTTGTCAGTTAGCAGTCGGCAAGCAAAGGGTAGAGTGACAGATTGCTGGAATATACTCAATGCTTCCTCACATGACAGTTTTACAAAACGCAGAGTATTAACAGTCATTATTCAATTTGGAAAGGCAGTCTATAGTGAAAATTGTAATAGACTGCTAAATGTGCTGCCATCCTCAGACTCGCCGCCCGGAGCGAATATTGAAAAAAAAGAATTATAAGCATTGAGTTTTAGGACAAATGATTCATTTTTAATCTCCGGTTGGTATTTAAATGTTATGAATGTGATTTTCTACCTCTGCGAGGGAAGACGCGTATGTATTTTCTGCCTTATGCAGAACATTAGGCCCTCACTGAGCGGAGGAGGAATTCTGCTTTCCATTTATCTGTGTCAATTTTATGTACTTTTAACTGGATGCTAATGCAGTAGTTGCAGTTTTGGTTCTGTATGAAATGTTACTGTGGAGTTGTTGATAGAACAATTTTTCTCCATAACCATGTGCCACTGAGTAAGACACTTAACCCTGGGTTGCTCCAGGGGGGCTATGCCTGCAAACTGTTTACTCAGTGGAATTACATATAGTATATAACGTATAGAGAAACAAAAGTGTCAAACATTAGAGATTATGCTACACATAATATTTATTCCATAGTATGTCTGCAGTTCAAAACAAACAAACAAACAAACAAAAAACAAAAGAAAAAAAATGTAGGCAGCTTACGGAAGAGGATTAGGGCCAAGCAATAATAAAAACAATTAAACCATTTTGAGATTAAAGTCATTATAATGCGAGATTAAACTCATAACATTTTGAGAAAAAAAGTCAAAATACAATCTTCAGAATACCGTCTTTCCTCAAATAAAAGCCTGTAGTCAAATAAACGCCGGGCCTCTGATAGTGGCCGGGGGCGTGGTCAGCACCAACAAATAAAGGCCGGTCTCAAATAAAGGCCGGGAGAAAATGAGTGGATAATCTCCTAAATGCCGTTAATTTAATGCGAAACCATCCTGATGCCACGCGCCCCGATGCGAGTCATGCCAGTGCGACACACACTAATCCTGGTCTCTTCTATAGTTAACCTAAAACTTTTATATAGGCTACTGTAGTCTACGAGAGATGCGACGATCAGGGTTAATTAAGCTGATTAAGGAGCTGATTAAGACGCACCTATTATTAGCCTCTCGTCTCTTTTATGTCTTAAGGGTGTCGCACCCAAGCCTCGAAGCTCAGCTCCGCGCATTTATACTTTCGCCTGTCTCCGCTGCGCGAGCCTCCGCTGACTGCGCGCGCTCCTCCACAAACGGACGAGGCGTTTATACTTGACGTGTTCGCCATTTTGCTATTCTTTGAAACGACAGAGGGTGATTCGGAGTAATTGTTCTATAAACCAACGCGTCGAGAAGTGGGCTAACGTGCACAGGTGATGATATTTATTTTAGTAGGCTACATTTCATAAAAAACCACACTACAAAAGAATTGTGTAAAACTCAGTAAACCTTGGCTTGGTATTATTACTTGTGACATGAGAACAATTAAATAAGCTCTAAATTAACGATCTCTTAAATATTTCCTAATTTCACTAAACTTATTGTCGTGATATATTTATTTGCTTAAACCTGGATCTTTATTTAAAATGGCTAATTTCTGCTTTTGTAGGCTCATTTAGTAAATATAAGCACCTAATGTGCAAACTGGGGGCCGGTGTGATGAGACGTCATGCTCGGCTAGATTCGCCGAGAACTCGTTCATCTTCGGATGCGGAGCTGCGTGTGGGATTACAAAAAATGCATATTATTTTGTTGTATGGTGATATTGTTGCAAATGTTTCTTTAAAAAAATCAATGATATTTGTCCACTAGAACGATCACTTTAAATTGAAAACGGTTTACATAAAGCAATTATATTTCAAACAGATGGAATTAGAAATGCCCCTAATAAAAGCCTGCTTCAAATAAAAGCCGGTTCCCATCGGCAGTTCAGGTAAATAAAGGCCCTGGTCTTTATTTGAGGAATTACGGTAAACTAATTAAGTATCAAGAATAAAGTCGTTGTGTTTCGAGAAAAAACTTGTTTATGACGAGGGCATTGACTTTGATAAGTGCGTCGACACTGTTAACCCTCTCATGCCAGAATTGGAGGCGGCATTTGTCACTTTTCACATAAACAAACCTCTAATTGACATGAAAGTCGATACTAGGGCAAAAATGTAATGAGACATTCAAACAAATGACCAATGATGAACGACCAGCAAAGCAATTAAGAAGACATTAGCTTATGGTGGAAGCAAAATTGAAGCAAAATGCTTAGTTTCATTACAGCATGGCCCAAGTGGGCAAATTTACAGCAATCTGTTTATGCTTAGGGACATAGGGATTGTTAAAATCAGCCTGCATGTCCACCATGTTAGTATGGAGGGCACTACTGAAGACATTTTCACAGAGTACAAATACTTATTTACCAGCAAGCTTGATGGACTCCCAATTACATATTCCATGACAGTGGACCCTAACACACAGCACATCGTTCCCCCACTCACCACATTCCTCTGGCAATGCAAAATTGTGCCAAATGCCCTGTCCCAAATGGCGCCCTAAACCCTCGCAGTCATCCTACGAGTTTGCACTTTCATGACGTGACGCCACTTTGACTGTCGGGAAGAAGTCTGCTGTGGAGCTCGCACCAGTGTGGGATTGGCAAAAGTGCACATCGAAGGTGTATAATGACCGGAAAGGGTGCATTCTCAAGAACCCTTCTGAAACCTAAAATGTCAAATGGGACAGACCGAAAGTGCATATGAAGTGCATCGAAAAACAGAAGTTATAATGACAAAGTCAGAGCCAACGGACTGGGTCTTGTCCATAGGGGTTGTGAACAAAAATGACAGACAAGAAATCAGACTGTGTATAAATCTCAAGACTGTCATATAAAAGTCCCCAGGAAGTATTCGCTTCCCTATACTCACTGACAGAATATACCGGCATCGTCCACAGTGGCCACCCTGGTCTAGACACTACTAAACACAGAGCAAGACGTATCATTTTTTGGCCAATGAGGATGGCTGATATCACAACGAAACTCCTCTCATGCCCAGTCTGCAATGGCACAATGCCACATCAACAGAAGGAACCCTACTAAAACCATACCCAGTCCCGGACCTGCTCTGTAGGAGCAGATATGTTTGAGTTGTAGGGGTGTCGAAATGAATCGCTTCTTTGATGTATGGCAATGCAGGCAAGGATGATTCGGTATCGGTTCAGTAATATAGCCCATAACCGATTATAATGTTACTGATGTCATGTATAATGTTATTTGTCATGTACGTGTATTGTCGCAGTAGCATACAATGGCAGAGGGAGGCGAGACATGAGTGCAAAAGATTAAAATGCTCCAACTACTTCAAAAGCCGACATCTGAGCACATTTTGGCTTTTATGAGCAACCCATTTAGCACGACCTGGACCTGGACCTTACACAAATCTAAGCTATGATTTATCAAAAAAATTTAATTTGTTATACAAACACACACGGCTCGCGAACACCTGAACTTTATTATGACGGGACGGGGCACATTCGCCAGGTGCCCACACTGATCCGCTCTTCCAGTTATGATTATGAGGTAATGCAGCTCTGTTTATCATATTAGATACATTTAAGTGTGGTGAAAATGATGTTATGACGTTACTCCGTGCGTTCACTTTTTCACACTGCTCAGAGTACAGCGCTCCTGCCAAATAAAACCCGAAACCGAGGGTAGCACAGATATGACTCAATTGACAAGCGACTTCCTCAAACGCTATGCTGAAACGTCCCAGTCCTTAGTTAAAATAGCAATTTTGGGATATTGTAAGTACTCAACTGAACAAAATATATAACACCGGCCTAGTGGTTTTTGGATATTTTACTGCAAAAATACTACATAGTGCACCTTTAATAAAGATAATTGTATGCTGAGCACCTACGACTTTAGTTGTGGTTTAATTTGCGGTAGTTTGGCGGCAGCACTATCATATCTGGCTATAATGTGACATAGCCTATAGCACGCTCTCAAATGTAATTTTTTTTAGCATTGTTGGGATGAGTAAAATTTACATACGTGGTTTCAACAATCAGATGTATTTAGACTTTTTGACTGTAAAGAGACCCAGACCACCTCCTGAAGTGGCTTTTAGTATGTTGGGTATTTGTTCTAAATGCTCCTGTTGTCTTCTGTGACCAGACTTGAGTTTTGTTTGATACATTCAAGAAGCTTTGGGCAGGTAAAATTAAAGGTTCAGTTCATAGTGACTGACAAAATTGTTTACATGTGGATGCAGTGACTCGTCAATGCAACGTGTTGCATGGTGATATCGAATTAAACAGAATCGATGACAGGATAATCGTAATTGAACCCAACCGTGAGACCAGTGTAGGTTTACACCTCTACTGAGTAGCGTGGCCAAACTTACCTAATTCTTGTGTTGGTATGAGAATGACCTTGTCCATGGCACAGCATCCTCAGCTGTAATCATGAAACTGAAGAGACATTTCTCTGTGCGTGGCACAGCTCACACACTAATTTCTGGTAATGCAAGACAGTAGCACTGGGACAATAAATCGATGCATCGCGAATCGAGAAATGATTCTGGATCGATTCTGAAATTCTGCAATTCTCTCTGAGCTTAGTTTTTAACAGCAGATGGCACTGTGTGCTTTTCTTACAGCTGTACTCTGCTTGCTTGCTTCCAATTCCATACACACACCACTTTAACCAACTAAAAAATTATTTAATTCATAAAGCTCAAAAAGGTTGAAGCGAATTACAAGTGTGTTTGCAGTGGATTGTTTACATTAATCTTACATCATAAAGCATTCTGAGGTGCAAGTGAATTCTCAGACTCAGCCGAACACGCGATGGCAGTTCTTCATGAGCATTTAAGTCTGCGGTTGAAAACAAGACTAGAGTGCCATCTGCAGTTAAAAACTAAGCTTAGAATCGATTCTAGAATCGTGATGCATCAGGTAAAATCTCAGAATCGAGTGATGCATCGATTTATAGTCCCATCCCAACTTCATCAATGTTGCCAGTGGTCTAGAGTTCCCGCTGTCAAGTGGCCTGGCAGAAAGAGCGGTTCGCAGTGCCAAACAGCTGATGAAGAAATCTTAAAGAGATGGGACAGACGTATTCCTCAAATCTCTTTAAACCTGAGAAACATTACCTGTGACACTGACGTTGGGTTCCCCTGCAAAACGCCTATTGTCATGACAGACACAATCAGCCATTCCTATTAATTCCAGTCGGTTGGAGCCAGCTCCCAAATATGCCCGGCAAATCACTGCATGGCTCCTTAATAAGAGGATTACCCTAAAGTGATTTTAAGACACTTTAAGACACCCACTGCAGTCATTGGCAGAAGGACAAGTTGTTAGAATGCAAAACCTGAAAGGATATGAGCACCTTGGCACAGTAAAGGAGGTGAACAAGAAGTTTCGGATATACACTATCCAATTCAATGGGAGAACATACAGGAGGAACCAACATCACGTCCTTCCTGTAGCAGGGCACCCTCCATCACAGCTCAACCCCGAGAACATTGACTTTCAAAACACCATCAAGGACTTTGCTCCCCCAGCACTAAGCACATCACAAACTCACATTCCATAACCAGAATCCACACATATGCTGAAGCACACCGTATAGTCCCCCACTAAGGTCAGTAACGCACATTAGCAAACACGTTCAGGGCGGTCGCATTTGTTAGCCGAATCCATGGTATGAATAGGTTGCTCCAAGAACAATGTATTTCATCACTGCTCCAAAAATAAAAATAAGAAAAGCACATTTAAACACTTAAAATGGGCTGTTATTACGGCAGCAATTAGGCTTTGTTAAAATAACCCCAGCTTCATGAGTTAGAGCCTAGTTTCTCTCAAGGTTTATTTTTCTCCATCATGCCCTAATGGAGTTTTGGTTCTTTGCCACTGTAGCCTTTGGCTTGGCTTGGTCAGTTGAGGACACTAGAATTTAAACTAAATATCCAAATAAATTTAATTACTAAACTAAATTAACTTAACTATATCAACTTTATTACTGATCTGTCCGCATTGTCGCTATATGATAAATTAAAATAAACCGAAAACATCACAGTTTTCTCCAGAACGACTGCACAGCCGAATCGATTTCTGTTGCAATGTTGTCCGGTTTAGCACTGTGAAGCTGCTGTGAAACAATATTCATTGTAGAAGCGCTATATAAAGTTGACTTGACTTGACTTGACTTGACTTGACTTGACTTGACAGCGATGGGAGATTTATTTCACAAAAAACAAAACATATAGTCTTGCTTCGCTTAGTTTTCACACTGACAATTTTTAACAGCGAACCTAAAGTTACAGAACCAAAGGCAAAGGGATACGGTCACAACCTGATTGGTCGGCTTTTATGACGTATATTTCGCGACGGAGCTTGCTTAACGATCATTCAAAACAATGCTTTGTGCTGGATTAAACGGGATCATTTTATGCGTGTACATATGGTTTTATTTTTACCAGCTGAAAACTCACGAAGAGCTCATAAAATGTTCAAAACATTCAAAACAGCAGCAGGATTTCCTCCGTTGTATGCAGAAACGAAGATCTGCTGCAAAAGAGATGGCAGTTCCGTCGTCTGTACCGAATAATGGGTCCTTTGATGAGAAGAACCAGGTATACTTTTTGTGCGTTTTTTTCTAGCATTTTTGAAACATGCTTGATGGACCAAATATTAATGAGGTACTTTACCTCCTCGTTGCTCCACGTTTGCCCTCTAATCTCTTTTTGGATACGCCTATCTTTCCGCGTCGTCAAATCAGCTGACTTGTAGCGTCGCATCTTGTGACATTGCGTCCTGTTTTTCGTTCTTGTGCATGTCTTTGGTCCGTGTTGCGTTCATATATCAGTCGAACCACACCCGAGTTTGTTTGGAAGCGGACCATGACCCATCTTTTTAGCATTCTCAGCCCGCTTGGTGTCCACCAGGGTTCGGATGGCAGCGCTCACATATGTTCAAATGAACCGCACTAACCGAGCAATCCCAACCAGGCTTCGTTTAAATTGAACCAAACATGACAAGTGTGAACGCAACCTTAATGGAACTTTGGTTCTTATTTTAAATGCCCGTTAAATATGGTCTTTTCAATATTGTCAGTATCATACTCTTCTAATATTTTTTCTTCATTCATACAGATAATCTTGAGAGCTGTTAGTTGTTAGCGGTTTAGTTATTCAAGGAATGGATTCAGTTTATACTGTCATTGCTATTTGTTGATCAGGTTAATGCCATGTACATAGCATTGTTCATTGTTAAGTATGTTTATTTCATTTCATAGTAGATAAATGTGACGAATGATTTGTACAGAAGTATATGTTTTGTGTATTCTAATACGCTGTTCTCTATGTGCATTGAACAAGCTTCTATTGGTTTTACCTGATCACTTTTATACATGTGTAGATGTTTTAATCAATGACATTAGTTAAAATTGAATAATAGTAGTTAATCATCTCTTATTGGCCTGTTTAGCTGAGCAATCCATGGAACAAACAAGACAAGCTCTGAAAATGTATAAAAGAACAAATATTACACAGACACTTTATTTAATTCTATTAGATTAGTTAATTGCATTTGATAGATTTTACTCTCAATAAAACTTGCGTTTGTTTAAAACATTGCTGTTAGTAAAAGGTGTTTTTATGCATGTTTAGTCTGATTGTGTTGGATTTACACTGTTCTGAGCAGCAGGCGGCCCAGGCATGTGGTGTTTTGAAACAGTGTTAATAATTTTGCCAAGCAATTAGTTCAGTTGATCAAAGCTTTTTCTCTCCCATCACTAACTTGAACAAACCAAAACAGAACACACCTACAGTGGGTTACATGAACAATGCTAGACAAAAAAAACAAGAATGAAAACATGAGGGCTATATATACACACACACACACGGACTAATAACTAAAGACATACCTAAAAGCAATGAACAATCAACCAATGAGAATGTGACACATGGAACCAATCAGAACATTACATGAGACTAGAGAAGCACAAGACATGAGAGACTTGTTCAACTTCATGCAGCGATGCGCAGACCGATCGGTGCCTGACTGAGCAGTGCATGCCGGTTCGAAATTGTCCAACTTGACACTACTGTCTGCTTCCTGTAGTGACGCTCGCATTGTGTTTGCAAACATTAATCATGGATGAACTGAAATAAATGCATTATTTGTCAATGCACAGATATTTCAAAGACATGAAACAAAACCCAGAACTAAACGCAACATTCATGTTAATTTACAGTGCATTAATACAACTTTGGATCTTAAAGGAGCACTCCACCATTTTTAGAAATAGGGCTTATTCAACTCCTTTCCTACATTTAGATATGTGGGCATGCATTTTTGTCTCAGTGCATGCATTGTTTTAGTTTGGCAGGGGCGCTGCTAGCTTAGCATAATGAATAGAATCATATGTTGCCAGCTAGCATGTCCCGTGTCAAAAGCGATCAAAAAAAAAAAAAAAAAAAACACCCACCTAATCTTGTGGTCTGCGTATTCACAACTAGAACAAATAGCGATGCAGATTAAGACTAGGCGATTTCCTAGGCAAAAATTGACATGGGACTATATTATGGGGAAGCACATGCGGACCACGGCTATTTGGGCGCAGCGATATCACAGCTCCAGTGTTGCCAGATTGTTCGGATTTGAATTTGGTTTTGAATTTGATTGTGCGGGTAAAAATGGGTTTGGGCGGGTGGACAAAATTTGGGCTGGTTTGGGGTCAGTTTGGTGGTTTTCAAACATGTAAATTTTATAGTCTAATGGGTTAATATCAAACTCAAATGTGCATGTACTCCATAAAATAAGTCATCATGACACACACATGGCCAGCGTAGAGTCAGCTGGCAGGTGATGACGTCGCCAATGAGTACGTACTTTTAGCCAATCAGCGATCAGCAGGGAGGCGTCTCATTAATGACATGTTTTTAGCGCAAAATTGTAGCTGGATATTCAAGTAATCGCTATGCCAAAGTGACATAAATATATAGTAATGAGTGGGAGCGTGAACCAACTCTCAAAACATGGATTACACCTGTGACTCAAACATTCTTTAACCAACCTAAGGAAATGGTGCTAATCAATCTTGACTGACATGACAATACAATTATATCACATTATTTTATTACTTAATTTTTTTTTTGTTTTGTTTTTTCTTGGATTTGACGGGTTTTAGTGAGCTTTTGGGCTGGAAATCGTCAACCCAATCTGGCAACACTGCACAGCTCTCATCCTCACATCCTCCGGCTGTTGAGTGATTGCAATGTAGTGTGATATCTCTGTGCCCAAGTAGCGGTGCTTCCTCATAATAAGCCCTATTTCTAAAAATGATGGATCGAGTGTTCCTTCAAAAAAAAAAAAAAAAAAAAAAAAAATGTTGACATTAGCTATGACTAATAAATGCTTTAGAAGCATTGCTTACGTTAGTTCATGTTAACAAAGTGGTTAACTAATGTTAATAAATGAATATTATTGTAAAGTATACTTTATTGTACCCTCAGCTTGATATAAAATGACTTTACTGTTGTCAGGCAACAGAAGAGGACAGACACAGTGAGTAGAATCAGAGTGAACTGTTCAATACAGCAGAAGTTGGAGGTGAAGCAGGAGAATAACAGGTGAGTCAGAACAATGATGATAAAGCTCTGGGTGGTTAGGCAGAATGCAACTTGAGTGTTCTTTGGTTGCAGCAGCTGAGGTTGCGAAGGTGGCTGACCGAAAATATCCTTGAGGGTGGCGGAGGCACACAGATGACCGGCAATAGGACGAATATAGCAGGCAAGTAACTCATACAAGTGTTGCCGTAGGAGTCTGTTGTATGCATGAGAGACAAGGCCAGACACTAGTGAGGTGGAAAGTGACTGCTTAAATAGAGGGTTTGATGCCGAGGGTGATTGCTGGCAGGTGCGGGTGATGCTGGAGTATTGGTGTGTTCAAGTCCTCCTAGGATGTTCATATTTGTGAGGTGAGAAGTCGTGTTTACGACATCACATGTGTTCAAGTCTCTTTGGTCGGAGCGAGATGGCATCGCTCCTTCTTTTAATGAATTGCCTCATATTCGCTATCTCACGCATATTCTCCAAAGTCATTTTCAACGTCTTCAAAATCAATATTTTAATCCCTGACAGCTTCTTGACCAGATCCTTCATCAAGAGATTAATATTTGATTGTGTTTAGTACTTCCTCTCTGCAGTAAATCACTAAGCCATTTCCAGTTGTGCAGATTATAATTATTATTGTTTTGTTTTCTGTCTGAGGTAACTATGAGTGAAACGTCACTTCATCATTGCATATCAGACATTGTAACCTTGTGGAATAAAGGTGAATTGCACCTATTGCATCATTATAAATAAATATATTATTGTGCACAAAAAAAAAATATACGCACAATCTTACACACCTCGGGTCATTAGCGGCCCTATACAACTTCGACAAAAAACTAGTGGAAAAACAGGCATTCAATTATAATTCTATATATTTTTTTCTTGTTATATTGTTTAAAATTGATTGATTGAGGAATACTAAGAAGGTTGATGTCCAACTTTAAAAAATAAATGAAGAGGAGGAGGCTAGTGAAAGACGTCTCTGGTCGTTATTTAAGGTTTAAATGTGCTATAGAAAATAAAGAACAAATAATGCACATCAGGTGAGTTTTAATCTTTTATGTTTTGCATTATTCTATGAAGCCACTGTAAACGGTATTGAAATATTAGGCTAATTGTTATATTAAAATATGAGCTTACGTTGATGTAAATGACAAAGCCTTACAGTGTCACTTCGAAATACGAGTTATATTCAACTACAGATGTTGCATCCATTGCTTCAGCCGTGATTCTCACTGACACACCCCCAACTCGTACAGATTGGGGCTTAAAGAAAATCTCGAACTTCCCACTGGTATTTACACCATTGTGGTGGCATTCATGTGCGTTCAACTCGTAAATACGATCTGTACGACATGACTTGAACATGTTGATATGTGCAGGAGGTGAGCAATGAGGATTCTGGGAGTTGTAGTGCTGAGGGTGACTGAGCTGGTGACTTGTGACAACTGGGATCTTTGTAAGATTTTAGCACCATATAACAATAGTGTATAAATTGGGGCCTTCAGGGGAAAGTTAAAGGGTTAGTTCAAATCGGAACACAGTTTAAGATATTTTATATTTTAGCCCCAGAGCATATACAGCCCACTTTACTGTCCATTTCCAGAAAGCTAATAAAAAAATCATCAAAGTAGTCCGTATGTAATATCAGTTGGTTGATTAGAATCTCTTGAAGCAACGAAAATACATTTTGGTCCAAAAATATCACTTTATTCAGCATTGTCTTCCACCACCCTTACCTAACTTTCCTCATCAAGCACACCTTTCTTTTTCTCTCAACCTTTTCCTTCCTCCATCATTAAACATTTTAGCGCATTGTTTTTTGTTTGTTTTGTTTTTGTTTTCTTTCTTTTTTGAGTAAGAGTCTTTTTTTTTTTGCTGGGTGGAATTAAAGACAGGAAAAACAAAGTTAATGAATTCTTAATGAGAATCAGCAAGGCTGGAGGTGACACAGGGGAAAAAATACTTCCCTCCCCCTGATTGATGATCATAAAAGCACATTCAAATAAACCAAGCAGAGTGATTTATTTCCTGCTGTGTAAGACCTCACTGGCATATACAGGGAACATATTTGACAGACACCGAGAGACAAAGCGCTCGACTGCAGCCATCATTTAAGGCTTAACTGCGGGGTCCTTAGGCTGCAGTGGATGGACATTTGCTTTTGACAGTTCAAGGAAGTGCTCTAGTCATATGGGAGAGCTAAGACAGCTTCAGGGCTTTGAAAGATGGATACGCGCAAGCCACGGGAATATAAGTGCGCTTAAGTATGTATGACAGGGTAAACGGCGACCTGATGCACACCCTAGGTAATCTACATTGCTTAGCAGTCTCCACCAATTAGTTTTATTATCTTAGTGGCCAGCCTTTGACCTAGTTGTAAAAGTGCTATCCCAGAGAGAAAACACTCTACAGCACAAAGTTCACTCATCTGACAAGCTTAATTAACATGTAACCGGCTTAATGAGCTCCTCCACACATACTGGCATTCAATCGATTTGGATTCAATTATCATTTATGGTGCAATCAAATCTAAGCCTGCTTAGAGAGTGTAATAGGCTCTTAATTGAGAATGATAGTATTATGCACTGGGCATTTGAACTTTATGCTGTTAAGAAATTTAAAGGCCCCATTAGGCATGTAGAAATTAGCAAAATACAACTCAAAATGAAATAAATCGGAATGTGTGAGCATCTTGACGTTTTGCTTTTGAGAGAGGAATATTTTACTTTAATGCCAGCTTTTTTGTGTCTGCTGAATCATACAGAAGCAATATCTTAAGGACTTGTTTTTATTTACATAAAAAGAATACTGTGCAAGGTTGTTTACATGCAGCTATAATATTTGATGCTGTTCCCTAAACACGGTACATTTTCTCTCTCCAGTATACATAACACTGCACTACTGAATTTTTGGAGAATTGGGCATCCTAACTACGGATAGTGAGATGTATAACTGTTATAAATAATAATAATAAAATTCCCTGATGTGCAGAATTGTCTGAATTGCCCGTTCTCTGTTTTCATGCCTTGTGCTCAGTACGCTTTACTGCAGGGCTCAATCCACAGAGAACAAGGAGGGAAACAAGATGAGGATGGCAACTGAAACGAGTCCAAACAAATATCGCTGTATGATGATCTGCAAGGTACTTTCTGCATAAAATCAAATGAATAAATGAACCAGAAATGTGTACCACAAGCTGGAGATATTCCTTAAACTTCTAGCAAGTTGACTGATTTAATTTAATTAGAATCAAGAAAAAGTTCATGGCGGTAAAATCGCAAGTTACACTTGAAGGATACACAATGTTATAATTCTCACTCATTTGGCAAGTGAAATTAAAATAGAAGAAAAGTCATGGACATGCATTCAAATGATAAGCTGCACAAATAGTCAAAATGGATGAAATCACTAGTAAAAATGCTACTAAGTTTGATTTTGTTATATGATGTGAAAAGGGTAAATATTTTAACTCCAACCGTTGCTGTGTGCCAGTCATATAATGCATGTGAATGGGTAACAAGTCTATGAGAGCAAAAAAAAAACATGCTTAGACGACATGCTCAAAGAGCCCTGTGGCTCATAACGACAAATTGATATCTTAAGACACAAAACGATCAGTTTGTGTGAGAAATCGAGCCGTATTTATATGCGTTTTTACCCAATATACAACGCTATATCCAACAGCCTGGAACACGCTTCACTTCCGGTAAAGAAGGTCAGTATACACGCTCTGGCCTCGTGTACGAGATTTACTTCTGTGGTTGCCGTAAACTACACCAGATCGTGTATACCGGAAGTGATGTCTTTCCACAACGATGCCAGAGCGTGTATATTGACCTTACCGGAAGTGAAGCATGTTCCAGGCTGTTGGATATAGCGTCAGGTCAGGCCGCCGCATGTCTGCACACCATGTCCATTGTGCAGGCATACCAGGCTGACCTGCTGAGATTTTATATTTATATATATATATATATTCTTGTTCCCAATGCGGTGACGCAGCTCGAGTTCCCATGATAGGGAATATCTTGGTTACGACTGTAGCCTTAGTTCCCTGAAGGGGAACAAGACGCTGCGTCACCCTGCCATACTCCTTGCATGGCCGCAAGCGCCTTGTTTCGGCTTTTTTCACAAGCTAACGGCGTGTGTTTGCCAGCTTGCTTTATAGTTTCCGGGTCTATGATGTCACCCGCCTGTGACATTCCGTCTCTCTTTTGGACTGATGGCACATGTGCTTCACGACGCAATCACGCAGAGGCATTCCCAATGCGGTGACGCAGCGTCTTGTTCTCCTTCAGGAAACTAAGGTTACAGTTGAAACCAAGACGTTTTCTTTATCAAGGCAAAAATGACAATTAAACACGTAGCAGCTGCGGTTAGATTATCAGTCTTTCTTTAGTTCTGAACAGGGCAACTGGACACTACGCATAGGCTGAACATTGTGATTGCAACATTCACAATTCAAATAAACAGAACTAAATGCGGAGAAAGAGTGACACTCGCCTAGTGTCGTAGAATAGCACAGACAATATGAAAACCAGAAACTCAGATTCCATCTGAGAAAAAGAGTAAAACAGAAAATGAAACAAGACTTTTATTCAGCAATCAAATGGCTACTGCAGAAGAAGAGTAAATACCGTGGCACCTTTATTTTTATTTCAATGTTGCCCATTATTTAAAAAAAACAATTAGCAAAGTCACTGTTATAAGCCTATGCTAACAGATAACAAATGTAAAAAGGTGTACCCTCTTAACACCAAATCCATATCTACAGTCAGGTTTTTTGTGGAGGGCCTGTCTGAAGGATGGACCGGTGTAAAAACAGTTTCAGGTGCCTACTGGGCAGATATTATAAATACAGTCTTAATGACAATTATGAACTAGAGCGAGAGAGGATGACTATTTAAAAGTCAGCAGTGTGTATAAATGAGAGAGAAGTGGAGTGATTTTGTCCATGTAAAGGTATATGAGAAGAGCAGGAGGCAGACAGAGAGACTGGAATGCCTCTAAACGTAATCATTTCAAAACGATGAACTGCCACTCAAAGGAGGGAAGAGAGGGGGGTAATTGGGTGTCATTTGCAAGTAATTAAGTGAATCTAAATGTGTGAATTCAAATGTACGCAGATTTCCTCATTAACAATTGTCTCTGGAAGTGAAGAGCTCACTGATTCAGCATTGTCTTTGCGTTTTATATCATTTTAAGCAATATCTAAGAGCCCCCAGTCATGTTAAATATCACAAATGAGGTACTGTAATGTGTGTAATTTTAATTGCACTCTTTTAATTATAAAAGTCTCTTCAGGCCAAAGGGCAATACTAGCTCTTCATTTATAGTGAGATGTGAGCATGGCAAAAAAATACAGATTCAATAAATGATCTTCAAATATGTATTTATATACTAGTGATGATGATAATAATAAGACCACTGTAGGAATATGCCTAGGGAAACCAATGGGATAAGGAAACACAATGCATTAAAGGGGTACTTCAGCGCTGGGAAGATGAATCTTTATTTAAACTGGGTCATTAATGTATTTTTGTCTCATTGGGATGAAAGACTACAATTCCCAGAATGCTTCGCTGCCCTGTGAGGCCATTCCCAAAGCCACCTACTGGATTACAGTGACTGAGTTCAGAAAGTTCTATTAAATACTGAACGTGTGTGTTCAATATAATAATAATAATAATAGATTTTATTTATAATGCACTTTTCATTCCGAAGAATCTCAAAGTGCAACAAGGGGGGGGGGGGGGGATAACAACAAAAAATGAATAACAAGTAAAAATATAGAATACTACAAACAATCAACCAACACAGAAAACAAACAGAAAACAGAGCTGATGGTGAACAGAAACAGAGCTGATGGTGAACAGAAAACAGCTGATGGTGGAAGTCTCTGTTAGCTCCGCAGCACACTGTGGTCCACTCCATGTTTCAGATTTCTCCCAGCGGCAGTGTCCCAATGACATCGCCGAGGCAGGACAGCTGAAGACCAGATGATGGGTCTTCATGACGATTCAAACGATGGGGATCGCCGCAGCACCATGCAGGAGGCAGAACATTTTTTCGGGCACTTCTGTGGGCACACCGGGGTCGGCGCAGAAGTCCAAGCCGCTCCACGGCCGCAATGCAGGACGGAACAGCGGCGCAGCCGAGAAGCGGAACATCCCAACATCATGCCGGACGCCGATTACGATGGCCCAGATGACGCTAGCCCGGTGCAAACTTCAGCCACCATGCAGCTTAAGCCCAAGGGAGACCACCAGTGAGCAGTCGCGACGAGAAACATCAAAAGTCCTCCAAACCAGAACCAACCAACCGCAGCAATTCAAACGTAAACATTAGAAGCGGTGGAAAACGGCGAAACGAGGAACAACGTCCTCTCAGTGGCTGCCAGCAATCAGCAACAGCCCCAATTGTAGCTCTGACTGTTAGACTAGTCACAAACATAAGGAAATAAAATAAAATCTAAATCTAATAGTACATTAACATGATCATTTGTGGGTGGAGAAGCGGCGAACAGACGACGCCAGCGTCCTCTCCCCCACGTTGCCTAGCAACTCCAAAGTTACACTCAATATAACAATATATATAACATCGATATATCAATATCAATCGATACTGACCTTCTTTACCGGAAGTGAAGCGTGTTCCAGGCTGTTGGATATAGCGTTGTATATTGGGTAAAAACGCATATAAATACGGCTCGATAAATCGATACTCAATATCAATATGGTAAATGGACTGCATTTATATAGCGCTTTTAACAGACCCTATGGCCATCCAAAGCGCTTTACATTTTGCCTCACATTCACCCATTCATACACCGACGGCGATGTCAGCCATGTAAGGCGCCATCCAACTCGTCGGGAGCAGCTGGGGATAAGTGTCTTGCTCAAGGACACTTCGACACTTGGTCAGGTGGAACCGGGGATTGAACCACCAACCATTTGGTTTGTAGACAATCTACATGAACCACTGAGCCACTGTCGCCCCTATAACATCGAGTTGCCGCGTGAATATAACATCGAGTTGCCGCGTGAGTCTCACAGCAGACTTAAATTAGGAGTCAGATTACATTTAACGTCATAAATGAGTTGATGAGCTCTCGTGATGAGAGCTGAGGTAATTGCGATCACGTTCGCGGCATACATTCACAACGCATTTTCAGTTCATGCCTTTGGAAGCTTAACTTTCATAGAAATTAATTTGAGAAGTTAAAACACTTACATTGCTTAGCATCCGTTTAAATTAATGCCTGTAGCTGAGCTGTGCTGTAAGTGTAATCTCCCATTCCCCATGCACGAGTTAAAAAACATGCGGAAATGGCTCCCTCTGCTGGCTGGGGCAAACATTCCTCTCGTGACGCAAATATCGTCAATTTGCGTCACGAGAGTAATTTTTCCAGAAATAAAATGCATAAATCTCTCGTCTCAGGGGGATATAAGAGGGGGGAGCACGATCATTTGAATATACTCCAGCGTTTCTACTGATACATAGTTAATCGCTGAAGTAACCCTTTAAGAGGTAGGGGGTGAAAACCTTTGAGCAGGATGTCCAAAAGTTTTTTTTAGTAGTGCCCTTAGGAAGCAAAATAAATGCTTACATGTTTCCCGGAAAACAAATTAAGTACAATTTACCTTGATATTTAAATGAATGCATTGTATTTCCTTCTGGAGCATCAGTGAATTTCTGAACTTTTCTATTTTAATAATTTCAACTGTAGATCCTCTTCTTAGTATTATTAATTCATCATTGTCATTAGGATACATATAAAAAAAATTAAGCTGGCTGTTATTAAACCTCTTATTAAAAAATGCAACTTGAACCTAAATAATTACTTGATTAGAGGGTGATCCTAAATGTATTTCTCTCAAAAATACTAGAAAAGGCAGTATCCTCACAACTGTGCTCCTGTAGAAAGAAATGGTATCGGTGAGGATTTCCAGTCAGGATTTAGATCATATCATAGTACTGAGACTGCTCTCATTAGAGTTATTAATTATTTACTTTTACAACTGATCGTGGTTGTAGTGTAACTGGTTCTTAGTGCTGCATTTGAAACTATCATCCACATTCTTTTGAATAGACTCAAAAATACACTTGCATTATTGGAATTGCATTGGAATGATACTTATCATACTTATCTGACTGTTATTTGTAACATTAAATGAAATGTGTCATATCAGTCTCAGTATTGAGTACTTCAAGGTTTTTTATTATGATTAATTATTTAACTAAATTAAAATGCTAAAGTGACATTTTTAATATTTATACTTTTTTTTTTCTCCATTCTGTCTTAATTGTTTGCATCGTAAGTACTATAGGCAACACAAAGCGGTCTTAAATTCTAGGTGCTGATCTAGACTCTTCCTGTCTGACTTCACCCAATAACCATCCCCACCAAACCCTAGATGCGTGCAGGCATGCACAGGGATCATTTCAGCTCCCATCTGCTTTTAGTACTGCAATATGAATTCTAAATATTGCCTGGCCAGGAACAATAAGAAGGGAAAAACCGTCCATATTTACATAAACAGCCTGGACCCATCACATTTCACAATCCAGATATATATTTTACAGAAAGCAATTCCATTTCTTCTGAGAACGACATTAAGGGAAAACTAATCCAAAACCCTACATTTTTGGGTTGCACTTTTCTAATTTAACAGTTTTAGAGGAAGGGAGGTGACGCAGATGATAATCATTGCTTATTTTGAATATAAGTATGATGAAAGTTATGCATTTAAAAATTGCATTTCTTGTTTATCTTTCCACCCGAAATTCACAATCATCAGTTTGAAAGTCTGGCTCTGTGGCAATGAGTGAGGGCTGAAGCAAAGCCAAGGCTTCCATCCGGAAAACAAAGCAAACATATGGGACAAGAGGAAAGAGCGGATCATTCATCAAGAAATCCTGATGTATTCTGAGGAATATCCATCATACCCTAAGGACAAACTGCTGGAAAGTAAGAAATGGAAAGAAATTGGAAGGTAGCATTTGTCTTTTTCATAAAGGAGATCTCCCAAGGACATACATATGGATGTCGCTTAATTCATAGATATCTGATGACAGCTGGATAATAACAAAAATAAAGGAATAAAATGGATAGGAGATGTGTGCTTCGGAATGGAACAGGTCTGCCTATCAAAATAGTTTGGAGTGCTTTTATCTAACACATGATCATGTAAGGTTATCTTTGTCCATACAAACATAAGCGAGTGCATCACAGAAATTTTCTCAAACATTTGAGGGGTATCGTAACAGAGGTATTGATGATGTCCATGATATGTAAACCTTTCACACATATTTTATCACCTTATTTCCATGACGGGGCATCATGCGACACGCGTGACACAATAGCTTTAATTTTGTGTTTCCTTTTTTATTTAAAATTGTTCAAAATATGTATATAGTTACCGCAACGTGTATCTGATGAGTTTGCATTTTCCAAATTATAAATGTATTTTTTGCTAGTACTCCAATTAGTTTATTTTATTTTTAATGATTAAGAAATATTTTTAATGATTTCTAATGATTATTTAAGTTTGTCTTGGATATTGTTTTTGATTATATCCGACAGCACTTTAAGCTGTCATTTGGTCATGTTACATTGTGCCCCTCACATGTTACAATGTATCCAACCTATGAGGTATGTTGTCACATTTCACTTCCATTCTTTCGGGGCAATGTGGAGCTTCTTTTATGCTGCGTTCACATTTATGCTGCGTTCCACTCCACTTTAAGACACCCACTTGCGAACTTCCCTAAGCACTTCCCCTTGATGGAATCCCCGCCGCCATTTTGAAGTGCGTTCCACTCCGTGAAGTGGACAAGGGAAGTTTATATGGACAGACCCTTGCTCCCTCGATTTTGACCGAGTGAGCGAGTCTACTTCATATGTACACTTCAGGCAGCTTCAGATACCACAATGCAACACGATTGTGACATCACCACATATCGCGTTTAATTTACCCCACCACAAACAACTATAACTATTTTTAAAAACATTTAAAACAACCCAAACACATCCATATACATATAGAATGCTGCATTAAACAATTTCGTAAAGGAAAAAAATAATAATATATCAACTCCATAGTGGATTCAAAGTGATCAAGGGCTTAGGGCGTTCCAGTTCAGTCCATTTGCAAAGTTTCCACCAGTAGTGGGCACTCATGCAACGTAAGCAATGACGCACATCCAAGTGAACGAGACGGAGGGAAGTTCGCGAGTGAAGGGCATGATAAAAACGAACTGGAACGCAGCACTGGTTTCAGTTTGATTGGGCTTTCAGGTTTTTTTGTATCTTTGTTCTCTTTCCCGCCACTCGTATGTCTCCCCGGTTACCATTGTGATTAGTTCATCTGTGTCAGCTGTGTATCATTATCTGCATTGTGTTCATTTAAGTTCATCCCGGTACGTTCCTGTCCGATTTTGTTATGTTCACCATGCCTTTATTCTGAGGTTCATTAAAACTTGAAGTACTTTGGATCAAATTCGTCTGTCTTCCTCTTATTGCCTCAGCACAACGGGACAACTGCCACACAACATTATGTTGACAGATGAAAGCGAGATCTTGGACCTGAATAAAAAGTTAGCTTGCCAATATGGGAGATTTTTGGATTCAGTAAAAAGATGGGGTGTTAGGCACCCCAGTCAGCAGAAGGTGCTGATCAACAGTTATTTTTATAGTATTTCATATTATTCACCCTACAAATCAGTCATATCCATGCAGATAAACTGTTTAAGCTTCACATATCTTTTTTCTTTTCTTTCTTCTCTTCTCAGTTACATTTCTAAAATGAAAGGCTTCTTCAACTCTAAATTATACCACTTTGTTATCTCTAATTTGTCACTCGACAAATGTGTTCGAGCTTAACTGGTTCAAACTATGCTCAAGTATAGCCCTCAGCATTAAAACAGTGGGACTTGATGGTGATGTAACTCCAATCACAAGCTACATTTATTATGCAGCATAAACAAATGCTTTTAGAGAAGATGAGACAAAGCTACAGATCCTAATTGTCTTCTGATCTGCTGCTAGTAAGAGAAAAAAGTCAGAAGGAATATCAAAATAAACCTTCAACCAAATCAGACTAAAGTACCAAAATAAACCATCTGGCAGGAAAAATAATGAACAGCAAGACAATGAGTGCCTGTGATGTTTGCGGTTCTCCTTTTTTTGAAACCACAATCTGACTGTTTTTTGAAGACATTTGTGAGGCATTGTTCAGATTGGAATTACAGAGAAATACATATTTCCTTTTATTATTATTATTTTAACTAAGAAAGACCATTGTCTTTCCTGTCATAATCTACTCTAGAAAATAGTGACTTGATGCCCAGAGTAGCTGTTAACATCTCAAAGAACAGAAAAAATGTGGTGGCAATTAGGCACTCGCTGCTTCATTACAACTTTACATTACAACAAAAGAAAACAAACTGAAGTAATTTCATGAAGCATGGATATTCAAAAATTTATAGTAACATCCAATTTGTTCAGTAAAAACTTAACAATAAAGAAAAAGCTAACAGTGTAGGCATCTGATCAAGAAATAACATTTATTGATTTTACATTTATTTATTTAGCGTTTTATCCAAAGCAAGGATATACAGCTGAAAGACAGGATTTATGTCATTCCATTTAATCCTCAAAATATGTTTATCTCCTTTAGGGACCACAAATTTCCAACACTAAACCAATTGTTCATGCTGGTTTAGACAGGTCATCAAAATAGATCTGATCATTTCTGTGGATCTGAGTCAAACAAAGATGTGACCTGCAAACCTCTTGAGAAGATCATTTTTTTTAATACCTTCTGTACAATGTGGGTTTACAATTGATTTTAGCATGAGGATAAAGGGAAAACATCTTGGTTATGACTGTAACCCTGGTTCCCTTAAAAGGGAATAAGTTTTAAAGCATGTGTGAAATCAGACGAATGGCATGGCAGGACGCCATCCCATAGCATGTGACATCGTGACCAGGAAGCTATAAAGTACACTTTGACCAAACAATGCCAGCTTTTGATTGGTTAAAACAAGTTGATCACAGGCATGTTGGAGTAACACAGCATCTCAGGGTTACAGTCATGGCCTTACGAGGGAACTCCACGCTGCGTAAGATGTTGACACTATGGGAATGTTAATACCCACTACGCCATACAGAGCAGTGCCTGAATCACGGTGAGCACAAATCTAGAACATAAGCACCTGCGACTCTGGTGTAGGGAAACACCTGACAATCAAGCTTTCGAAGGAGCCATACTCCTATCCGAATGTGCTCTGACAATCATAGGTGAAGGTTGTCAGCATTCCTCATCGACAAGAGAGATAGCCACAACTATCTACTTGCTTATTCTCTTTTTAGTTACTGGGGAACCTCACCTGGTTGACCTTAAGCAGACTTATAGTTCACCTGATTTAGGCCACAGGGTAACCTGGTCTACGATGAAGGAACGCCTTCACCATCCCGGGGGCAAACTCTAAGCATGAAGAAGAAAACTGACAGAGCCTGAAGATATTCTACTCTCTTAAGAGATGTAATAGCCAGCAGGGAACCTGTTTTTAGAGTCAAACATTTTTCTGCAAACAGACTCCCTAAGCTTGAAGGAATCTTTAGGCACCTGACAATTCATTCCGATTCTAATTCTGGTAGTCGCGATTCAATTCCAAAATGATTCTTGAGCTACTTTTTTCTTATTAATGAATTTGTTTACTGACAATTTTTTTTTGTATTATTAATTAATTACATATGTAATTATATTATACAATATTTTTTTTACATTTGACGATATGGCTCTGTTCTAAATTCCCCATCCAAAAGCCAAGATAGGGAATAGCAGCAGATCCTGGGAAAAACCTCCCATTTTTAAACTGGGAGGGCAGCAAATCCCCCCATTTAGAACATAGTATGCATGAATGACAACAGAATGACATTGATTAAGTTAAACACCATTTAAGGAGGAGCTGGGGAGGAGGTGGGTTGCAATGCAGCGTGCAGCAGAAGCAGCCAAGCAGTACAATGAACTGAAGCTACGCTTAAGTTAGGCACCCTGTTTGAGAGTTGCCAATTGAATGCAAAGGACTCAGATCAGCTGATATGGGTGGGGTTGGAATTGTTCCAATCAGCTGATAGTGGAGCTTGACTACATGTCCTTCCCGAGCTAACGCAGAATGCTTGATTTATGCCACGTCACTGAACATTCTAAATCCCATGTTTGTTACTGTACCCTAGGGGGCAAAGAAAAAAGAAAGAAAGAAAAAAACCTGTTCTGAGTGGTGGTGGAGGATAGCACCTTCTGCCTGAGACAGAAGATTCTTCCTGATGGGAATATCCCAGGGAGAGTTGTTAAAGCAAGACATCATACTTAGCCCAGCCATAATAGAGATACTAGGAGAATACTCATTCTGGTGAACTCTCTACTGGGAACAAAGCGGGGGAAAATGCGTATAGGTGCTGCCTCGGCCACGGTCTGTACCATGGCATTCAACCCTAGCAGAGCTGGATGCGTGAGGGAGAACCAGAGTGGAATAGTGTGACTCCACCATCTCGGGGTGGAGTCTCCATTCCCCTGGCCTCAGCTCCTGCCTCGACAGGATATCTGCTCCCTAATTCAGGTGCCAAGGGATGTACACTGCTCTCGGGGACAGCAGCTTGCCCTGAGCCCACAGGAGGATCTGGTGTGCCAGTCTGCAAAGAAGGCACGATTGCAGACCCTCCTGATGATTTGTGTGTAAAAGCTCCTGCAGGTTCAGACTGATCGGTTGTCTGTCGTCTGATCGGATAAGCACATTTTGCCCCCCGCTGTGCCTCGAAGGCAGGTTGGCAGAAAGGCTCCCTGAGGGCACAGAGGCCTGACACTCTTTTCCTCCTAAAAACCTGGGGTAACAACATCGCAGAAGAGGTCAGGAGGGGACAACAGGGCATTCAGAAGGAAGGATTTCTCTTTATATTTTGCGTGATGCTTTAATTGCATTTGGGCCAACTCCCTCACATTTATCCAGGTCCTTGAGCAGGTCAGTCTGGTATGCCTGCAAGGTGGACATAGTATACAGACAGGCACTTTTTGCTGAAAAGTTACAAGTTTGCATTCCTGAGAGAAAGTCAATGGTGAGAAGGGGCGAAAAATTAAGAGTTGAACAAACAAATTTCAAGGGTTCCTTTTGAATATAAATATTAGAATGAGATGAAGGAGGGTGGACCAATATTACTGATATAGGACAGTTTATGAAAAGGTCAAGTTGCCCTCCTTTTGATTTGCAGAGGAGTTTGAGAGAGCAAGTTTGAAGGACATGAGATGCATTGAAGTAGGAAGAAGCATCAAGTGAATATTAAGATCACCAAGAAGGATGAGTCTTCTGGGATGAGGGTAAGAAGTGTATCAAGTTCATCTATAATGTATGGCCACGGCGTTAAATTCAAAGGAGTGGATGGTTAGATCAGGAAGGGGGAGATATGGAATTTCCAGGATGATGTGATAAGGCCTGCACCCTCTCTTTGACCTAAAGTGAGAGTCAGTGAGAGGAAATATAGATATAGATATAGCATTGCATTGCATGCACAAGCCAAAGTGACTTCACACTTCATTCCAACTATGAAACAGCAACCTTGCACCTTGGTGATTCTCTGCTTCACAAAGTATAAGAGTATTGCTTTTTATTTATTATTATTTTTAAATTACTTTACCGATATTAAAGGAATATTACAGGTTCAATGCAAATTAGACTTAACCACTAGCATGTGGCATACTGTTATGGTGAGGTACTCACAATGGTGGAAATAATACCAGTTTTTAGAGGATTTTAAGGGTTAGTTTACCCTAAAGATGAAATTTATATAATTAATATTGCTCAATGATAAAATAAGTAAAATGGAAATAAATTCTGGTTTAAAAAAATTATAAAATACATTTAATTTTGGCCATTTATGTTTTGACCATTTATGTTGAAATTAATGCTGAAAGGGATAGTTCTCTCAAAAATGAAAAATTCCCTGTGATTTACTCACCCTCAAGTCATCCTAGATGTAAATGACAATCTTCTTTCAGATGCATAAAATCAAAGATATATTTAAAAAGTCCTGGCTAACCCAAGCATTATAATTGCAGTTAGTTGTAGTCTTGTCTTTGAAGTCCATAAAAAATGCATCTGTCAATCAAATAACGTGTTCCACATGGCTCTGAGGGCTTCTAAAGCAAATCGATGCGTTTGTGTAAGAAAAATGTCCATATTTAAAACTTAAAAGTCCGGCCGATCGCCTTCCGTAGAAAAAGTGTTGAAAGTGCCTTCTTGCAATTCAAGATGCATATGCTTCATCTGACGACCACTTTCAACACTTTTCCCATCAATAGAACACAGGAGGATATCGACCGAAACTTTAAATTATCAAGTTTGAAATATGGATATTTTTCTTACACAAACTCATCGATTTGCATCAGAATGAATGAATTAATGAATGAATGAGGCATTTATATAGCACTTTAATATGTACTACTGTACACCCAAAGCGCTTTACACTCATGTCAGAGGTCTCTCCTCAACCACCACCAGTGTGCAGTATCCACTTGGATGATGCGACGGCAGCCACAGTACAACGGTGCCAGTGTGCTAACCACACACCAGCAATAGGTGGAGAGGAGAGAGGGTGATAGAGCTAATTCAGTGGATGGGGATTATTAGGAGGCCATGATTAGTAAGGGCCAATGGAGGGAATTTGCCCAGGACACCGGGGTTACACCCCTACTCTTTTACGAGGAAGTGCCATGGGATTTTTAATGACCACAGAGAGTCAGGACCTCGATTTAACGTCTCATCCGAAGGACGGGGCCTTTATTAACTTTATTAAAGTTTAGGCCTTTATTAACCCCTCAGAGCATTGTGGAGCATGTTATTTGACAGATTTTTTTATGGACTTCAAAAACAGAGCTACAACTACTGTCATTAAAATGCTTGGATTAGCCAGGACTAAACTTTTATTTTATTAATCTGAAAGAAGAATGTCATAAACACCTAGGATGACTTGAGGGTGAGTAAATCATGGGCTAATTAAAATGTTTGGGTGAACACCTTAAAGTCTTCTTACAATGTAGCAATGTACCCATGGTGTTTAAGTGTTTCAGTCAAAAGATGGCATCCGACAGTCGACGACAGTGAGGTGACACGTTAAGCATATAAGCATGGACGTTGATTACACGGGGGACGGGGGGGACGTGTCCCCCTTACTTTTAATACAATGTTTTTCGTCCCCCGCACTTTTACTGGGTCTCACCGATCCTAGTCGACCCGCTCCGAGCGGGATTCGAACCGGCGTTACCCTGCGTGGGGGCGGGCATGTTAACAGGGACAGCCGCTAAAGACAGCCTTCTCTTATCTCGGTTGATAGCGCGCTTCACGCGACATGGTCAAATGTATTCACATAGAAACCAATGTGAATACATCAAGATTTAAATTCAGAGACAAAAAATAATCTATGCATGACCTGTCATTTTATTAGCATCTAAATATGAGGAGGGCGCTCTCACAGAAAGTCCAAAAGCGGATTCGTAGAAGTAGCCTAATACTGTCACACTGGAGCTGCAGCTGAAGGAAAACAATCGTTATGAGTGATGAAACGTGACGACGACAATCAGACGATTGCGACAATATATTATTTATGTGTGTTTTTCAAGCCATCTCCATGTAGCCTATTTATTGACAATAAAGTATCATATGAATAATGCAGCTTTTTTAATGTTTAGTATTCTGCTCACCACGGCTGCATTTATTTAATCAAAAATAGTTAAACAGTAATATTGTGAAATATTATTACAAATTAAAACAGCTTTTTCCTATGTGAATGTATAGTAATTTATTCCTGTGATCAAAGCTGAATTTATCATCATTGCTCCAGTCTTCAGTGTCACATGATCCTTCACTAATCATTCTCATATGAGAATTTTATAATCAAGAAACATTTATGATTATTATCTGAGTTGAAAACAGTTGTGCTGCTTAAAAATGTTGTGGAAACCATGATACATTTTATTTTTCAGGATTCTTTGATGAATAGAAAGTTCAATTGACAGCTTTTACAGGAATAAATAACATTTTACTATATATTCACATATAGAGAACAGCTGGTTTACATCAGAATATATATATATATATATATATATATATATATATATATATATATATATATATATATATATATATATATATATATATATATATATATATATATATATATATATATATATATATATATATTTACTTTGCATAAAATCTATGGAGACTTAATGCACAAGTGTTTGTAGTAAACCAATCATAACATTGGCATAAAATACAGGAGAAAAATATTATAGATATTGGAGGTTATTGTTCAGCAGTGTATTTGATATCTTACCAAATTAAAAGCAAGAGATGCGATAAATTATATCGGTCAAAAAAATAAATAAATTGGTATTACGACATTTCTGTCCCCCTCACTCCTGATGGCTACGCCCCTGCATATAAGTAGTACCGGCCAAGATAACTCGTAGTACCCGGATGACATGTTATTCAGTTTGGCGGTTGTTATCTGAGAATAACATACCACTGGAATACGCGATTGACCAATCAGAATCAAGTATTTCACCGAGCCGGGTATAACAGTGTGTTATGTGTTCCACTTTCATCTCAATTCTCATATCATACACATAGTAATGACTTGATACTCTAAACTTTATCAACGTTGCTCTTTCTTGCTCCAAAATGTATGTATTTGTTAACACATTCAAATTATACTGAATCTGATGTTGTAGCCATTAGGATATTGTTTTCACTGCACTGTTATAGACGTTTGAGTCTCTTTCTTTCTCTCTTTCTTTCTTTCTTTCTTTCTTTCTTTCTTTCTTTCTTTCTTTCTTTCTTTCTTTCTTTCTTTCTTTCTTTCTTTCTTTCTTTCTTTCTTTCTTTCTTTCTTTCTTTCTTTCTTTCTTTCTTTCTTTCTTTCTGCAATGTGTAGCAGTTAAGCCTAAATCACCATGTGCATGCACACAACCAATTGTATTTTTTTACCAGCCTCAGCTGTTTTTTGTAACTTCACAATCACTCACAAGCTCATTCTGCGAAGGCTGCATGAGAACAGAAAAAAAAACAATCCCCAAATATCAATTACTGGTTATAAAGACAGAGAGGGAAAAGGAGGGAGAGAGAAACAGGGAAATGGAATCTATTGGCTCCGTGTTAAAAGGTCTCCAGCATTCTATGAGAATGATACAGATTTATTGGGTTTAATCCTCAGCTATGAGTAAGGAGGCATTAGTGGAATTATTTGGGCATTAGTGTTAATGGAACAGGAGTCTGAAAGGAGCTGAACTCGAAAAGGTTGAAATAACCTCTACACAGACCGAGGAGGGGCCAACGATCACCTGGCTATGGACTGAGTGTATTTCTTTATTATAAAGTCAGTGTCCCATTACGTTCTCATTTGAGTGTGTCACGGTGTATATTTTCTTTATAGTGTCTTTCTTTTTATTTTATATTACATCTTTCTATATCCTGTATATGTCAGTCTATATATCATGTGCCTTGCTCTGTCTCTCTGACATAAGGGCAGAGAGAAACTAGCTGAGTAGAAAATTAAGAAATTGCTCTCTATCCCTATTCACTCATGCTCTATCTCTTAAAAGGACAGGAAAATGGTCAAATAAAATGTCTGTAATTTGAAAAAAACAAACAAAAAAAAAAAAACTACTACTAATAAAAGCAAATTAAGTTGATTTATTTATTTTTATGTAAAATAAATGAAGGCTGTTTTTTATATTGTTACTTTTTATAATATAAAAAGCAACGAAAGAAACATAAACAAACTATTTACTTACATAATTTCAAACCCTTATGACTTACTTTCTTTCTGTGGAGCACATCACATATTTTACAAGTAAATTGAGGTTTAAAAAACACTGGACTCAATTGACTTTTAAGGTATGAAAAATCTTATTTTCTGTTACACAGAACAAAGAAAAGAAATGCATACAGGTTTGAGTGTGAGTAAAATATGACTCAATTTTGGGTGAACAATTTCTTTAAGCTTTCGCTCTTCAAAAGGAGAGTAAAGTGAAGGAAAGAGACCTGAGATCACTGAATCGGGCGATCAATACCATAGTAAATGAGAATCACATGTTCACAACAGGCGTATTGGTCAGGTTCGTGCAGGTGACCCGTGTTTAGTGATTCTCCTATAACTGTCTTCCCAGGCCTCACTTTACTCTCCAGGGGCCAGTGAGGCTTATTTAAGAGCCCTGTAGACACAGATCTCTCTGTGGTGCTGACCCAGAGGGAAAATAAAAAGCTGTGTAGGCGCTTCCATTTTAGGTTTCCGCAGGCTGTAGTTTCATTTTTGTTCTTATTTTACAGTATATTTTACATTTACATTTAATTACTTAGCAGACGCTTTTATCCAAAGCAGTTAAATAAGGTGAACAATAGAAATCAATTCGATAGTATTTCAAATAATATAATATTTAACATGGCATTTCATTATTTTGTATTCATTTTTTCAATTGCTCACACATACTACTTGTCTTTTGATGATTATTGATTATAGGAGTGTATGTGTAATGTAATGTTTAAGGGAGTGTAATGTATTGTGGGAATGTTTTGTGATTGTAAATGGTATTGTGTTGATTGAGTGCATGTCGATGTTTATTGCATGTTGATTCTTGTAAAAAAGACTTCATCTGAAAATCATCATATCATATAATTTGATATAATTTGATATCACTGATATACACTCACCTAAAGGATTATTAGAAACACCTGTTCAATTTCTCAAATCAACCAATCACATGGCAGTTGCTTCAATGCATTTAGGGGTGTGGTCCTAGTCAAGACAATCTCCTGAACTCCAAACTGAATGTCAGAATGGGAAAGAAAGGGTATTTGAGCAATTTTGAGCGTGGCATGGTTGTTGGTGCCATACGAGCCAGTCTGAGTATTTCACAATCTGCTCAGTTATTGGGATTTTCACGCACAGCCATTTCTAGGGTTTACAAAGAATGGTTTGAAAAGGGAAAAACATCTAGAATGTGTCAGTCCTGTGGGCGCAACATGCCTTGTTGATGCTAGAGGTCAGAGGAGAATGGGTTGACTGATTCAAGCTGATAGAAGAGCAACTTTGACTGAAATAACCACTCGTTACAACCGAGGTATGCAGCAAAGCATTTGTGAAGCCACAACACACACAACCTTGAGGCGGATGGGCTACAACAGCAGAAGACCCCACCGGATACCACTCATCTCCATTACAAATAGGAAAAAGAGGCTACAATTTGCACAAGCTCACCAAATTTGGACAGCTGAAGACTGGAAAAATGCTGCCTGGTCTGATGAGTCTCGATTTCTGTTGAGACATTCAGATAATAGAGTCAGAATTTGGCGTAAACAGAATGAGAACATGGATCCATCATGCCTTGTTACCACTCTGCAGGCTGGTGGTGGTGGTGTAATGGTGTGGGGGATGTTTTTTTGGCCCTTTAGGCCCATTAGTGTCAATTGGGCATCGTTTAAATGCCACGGCCTACCTGAACTTTATTTCTGACCATGTCCATCCCTTTATGACCACCATGTGCCCATCCTTTGATGGCTATGAGTTCACTGTACTAAAATGGCCCCCACAGTCACCAGATCTCAACCCAATAGAGCATCTTTGGGATGTGGTGGAACGGGAGCTTCGTGCCCTGGATGTGCATCCCACAAATCTCCATCAACTGCAAGATGCTATCCTATCAATATGGGCAAACATTTCTAAAGAATGCTTTCAGCACCTTGTTGAGTCAATGCCAAGTAGAATTTAGGCAGTTCTGAAGGCGAAAGGGGGTCAAACACAGTATAAGTAAGATGTTCCTAATAATCCTTTAGGCAAGTGTATCAAATCAAATCATATAATTGACATCAGATAATTTCAATCATATCAATTAAAATCATCTTATTGACATATCATATTAACATCATATCATATCATTGATATCATATCAGATCATGACATATATCATATAAAATCATATCATTGACATATATTATTGACATCATATCATTGACAGCATATCATATCATTTGATGATGAATGAAAGTCTTACGGGTTTGGCATGACGTAAGGGAAAGTAAATAATGACAGAACTTTCACGTTTGGGTGAACTATCCCTTTAAGCAGACTAAATAATTATCTGGCATACATCAATTATAAAGAAGTATGGTGTTTTTACCAGAGTCTGAGTTACAAGAACAAAAAAGAAAAGGAAAAAAAGAAACATACATTAATTAATAGTTCATTATAAGATCTATAGCATGCATTTACTAAACTGATAATTAATACTGACTAATAATAAAAAAAAAAGCCCTTATACAGACAACATTCCACAGAAAGCATATGAAAGCGGTCACTTCTAGTATTCATGTCAGAACATGAGCAATCTGTTACGACAGTGGGCTTGGAAAAAAACACAGGCTGTCCTGCCAATGATCACGACACTCTATAGAGCTCAGAGCCAGATGTGCTCATTTAAGAGTACAACAGAGTGTCTTGGATCCCGTGTTAATTGGCTGTAATTTCCTTCATATAATCTTGCACAGCCATAGTCATACATTAGTATTCAAAGCTGTATGCAGTCTATCTCACCTTCTGAGAATGAAAATCAAAGACATCATGACTTCACAACTCTCTGTGTCTTCAAGGAGGAATATAAGTTATATTGTTTCCAGACAGTTTACTCCTATATTTGTTTTCTTAGACTACAAAGAAGCAATTAAAGGGCTACAGCAGTGTTTGATTAAAATGTTCTGATGCAGTTCTAATTTTAACATGGTTTGCTGTTATTTCAGTTTATACAATTAAAATGAGCCCATTTAACCCAGTTCTTTCATTTTTGAACTGTGTGCAATCAATTTAAATATTAAGAAATAGCTTCATTTATTTTGACTGTAAGATTTTTTATTTTTTTTATTGGGCATAACCGCATGAATAATAATAACAACACAAAAAAAATCAGATCCAGACTCAACATGGAGACAATGAATATTAATTTGACCATTATTATTATTATTATTATTATTATTATTATTATTATTATTATTATTATTATTATTATTATTATTATTATTATTACTATCCTCAGTTTTGAAGATTTAAACTTAACTGCACTGAAAAGTTTTCCAATTTATTTATTTATTTATTTTTAAGTGAAATTTGAATGTGTTTGGTTGCTTGGAGTCATATTCTTTTAATTAAAAAGTATCACAGTATCACATTTAGAAAACATGACTCTTGTTTGCATAAACCTGCATTTCAACGTGTAAATCAGTGAGAAACGAAAGCTCCCCTGCCATCTGTAAGCACTGTTCTTCCGCATTTTTAAACATCACCATTTCAAGTTTTTCTCGACTGCGTCACAGGCAACATGATGTCTTATTTGGGTCATGATAGAGCTGCTATATTATGCACTCGAGCTTGGGGGTCTGAAATTGAAATAATGACAGGGAGAGAGAGAGCGTCAATTGAGATGTTGAGTCTGTCTGACAGAAATTTTGCTCTGAAGAGAAAAAAGAAGGAGCGAATTTGTGATGCACTGCTTTTGTTTGTGTAGACAGCCCTGTTTGCGCATTCTTCTGTTCGTTTGGGAGTTTTCATTCGTTTTTTCTTTCCCTGCCTCTGCCTCCCTCCCTTTCTCTCGCTCAGACTGCTTTGATCACTCTGGCCTTTGAAGCAGCGCTTGGGAAAAAAAAAAGAGAAAAAAAAGAGGGGGGAAGCAGAAGTCATCGTAAGTTCAGGCTTCAACTTGGTGCGACGCAACTGCTGGCAAACTGAAAATCTGCATAAGCTGAATATTTTTGCATATGTTCACCTGGGTGAAGGAGGAAAAAAAACAGTTTGCTCTTATTAAACACCTAAAAATTAAACACATTATACATCGGTTTGTCATTTCAATCAGGAGCGCCAAGGCTCAGGTTCCTCAATGGCACTAAACGTCTGGATTTTGTCTTGTTTTAGCATTTTGTCTCTTGCGATAAACGATACGGTTTCTTCCGCTCTCTTGCATATTCACCTGTCAAAAGGCGTTAAGATTATTTGCAGAGGAGCTCTGCAGGAATTGAGCTACTTGCTGAGTAATTCCTCCACTTTATAGGCTAAAAACTAGACTTCACCCAGCTCAATTAGAGCCATAGTGTTCTCTCATTCCTCTGCTTGACATGTGCATTGGTAACTTGGCTACTGAATTATTCCACACCTCCAATTACTGTAGCAGGCTACAGTATTCCTTAACATAACATTCTCGATATTTGGCTCTCGAACTCAATTGATGACAAAAACTAGGGTCTTTCTGCACATCCGCCCCATTCTGCTGGTTCTCATAAGCACGAACCATGAAAGCATGAATCACTCTCAAGCTTCCCCCATTTATCCCTTCACCTCTGTCAATGTCATCTCCTCAGCAGAGGGATGCCTGCAGTGTGCAATTATCACACTGGAAAGTTCTCCAGCTCTGCATCTTCATTCGCAGCTCTGAAGAGTCAGGCTGAGCTTAACGATTGAGTAAGCCGAAGTGAGAGGATTCTTCCGCCCCCGTGCCGCCTGAAGGAAACAGGTGCTTTGTAAACTGAGAGATTACTCAGTTAAAAAGGGTTTGGGTTCTGTCAGATGGAGGGAGGATCTGGAGCTGCGAGCTGGCATGGTGGTTTGAATACTATACGGAAGCTGAAGGGTCGAGTGGGGAGCGCAGATCCACTCACAGGCATGAAAGCTCTGCAGGGGCAGGATGGAGCAGCACTCCAGCTTGTTTGTGCAATGCAGCGCTGCCTGTGATGGATGGCCCTACAGCAGAGAGCGCAGAACAGGTACAAATGGCGAGAGGACAGAGAAGAGCAGAGCTTTGAATACTATATGGAAGAAGAGGAGGAAAGGAGGGGAGGGAGACGGCCAGACAGTGCAAGTCTATCCAGGAAACATATCCAATGCTAAATCAATCCATACAAGGTTAAATTCACTCTCACACACTTTTATTCAGTTAAATTCTACTCTAAAGAAGTTAATTTAATGCTGGTACATTTTAGTATGTAGACTCAACTGATCTAAAGTCTTATGTTTCTCAGTCAAATGTTCTCCACAGCCAGACTGATTAAATGGAGGATCACCTCAATTGGAGGTTAACGCATGTGCTCCAGACATGTTGAGCTGTGTTGCTTTTGTGAGTTGGTTTCAGACTGGCCTATGATGTGTCCTGATCAGATTCCCCCCTGGTCTGTGCAAACAGCATCCCTGGGTAACTGAGTTTTTTTAAAAGATAAACTTATGATATCTAATGGAACCGTTATAATCCACTCACTGAAGGTTAAACTGATGCAGTAAAGCTTGATGCGTTTTAATTAACATTGCTACTAAGAATAGAAAATCACAAGTTTTTAAGAAGTTAACTGCGTAAGCATTTAAAGTCTCTTTCAAAGCCAGAAAAATTTCAGAGCAAAACATTTTTCACCCAAAAATTAAAAGTTATCATTTACTCGCCCTATTGCCGTTCCAAATCTGCATGACTTTCTTTATTCAATGAAATGTAAAAGAAGATATTTTGACAAAGATCTAATCTAGATTGCGTAAGGATTTAGGCAAGTTTGACAAGGGCCAAATTGTTATGACTAGACGACTGGGTCAGATCCATCTTCAAAACTGCAGCTCTTGTGGGGTGTTCCTGATCTGCAGTGGTCAGTATCTATCACAAGTGGTCCAAAGAAGGAACAGTGGTGAACTAGCAACAGGGTCATGGGTGGCCATGGCTCATTGATGCACTTAGGGAGTGAAGGCAGGCCTGTGTGGTCTGATCAAACAGACAAGCTGTTGTAGCTCATATTGCTTAATAAGTTAATGCTGGTTCTGATAGAAAGATGTCAGAATACACAGTGCATCGCAGTTTGTTGCATAAGGGGCTGCATGGCTGCAGACCAGTCAGCGTGCCCATGCAGACCCCGTCCACTGCTAAAAGCGGTGGGCACGTGATCATCAGAACTTGACCACAGAGCAATGGAAGAAGGTGGCATGGCCTAATGAATTACCATTTCTTTGACATCACGTGGTTCATGTGCATCACTTACCTGCTTAACACATGGCACCAGGATGTAATATGGGAAAAAGGCAAGGAGGTGAAGGAAGTGAGATGCTTTTGGCAGTGTTCTGCTGGCAGACCTTGGGTCCTGCCATTCATGGGATGTTACTTTAACATGTACCACCTACCTTAGCATTGTTCCAGACCATGTACAACCTTTCATAGAAACTATATTCTTTGGTGGCTGTGGCCTCTTTCAGCAGAATAGTGCGCCCTGCCACAAAAGCAAAAATGGTTCGGGAATGGCTTGAGGAGCACAACAACGAGTTTGAGGGTTTGACTTGGTCTTCAAATTCCCCAGATCTCAATCCAAGAAAAACTCCAAGAAAGTTAGACCATTTTGCAACTACATGAGGATAAGTAAATAGGTGAACTATACTTTATAGCTAAACACTCTAAATAAGTCACCTTTATTTATCTAGTGCTTTATACAGACTGTTTCAGTGATAACAGCTTTACAGTGATTTCGGTTGTTGTTTAGCTGAAGACAGTCTGTTTAGTGTTGATTCAATTAGATTATAAAAATTATCATCAAATGCTGAATTAGTTAATTTCATCTATAAATCAGTTCTGCTGCTCATGTTACTGTGTCAGTACAGTTAGATCATTAATATTGTTGAATAATAGGTGTCCGCAATTAAGCAAGCCAACATTCGTTGGCCACAGGAGAACCGACCCCTTGACCAAGCCTGGTTTCTCCACTGGCCAACGAATGTAAACAGTGTGATTATGATTCAGGCTACATCAGAGATCAGGGTTTAGATCGGGATCCGTAGCATTCAAATATTTATCCAGTTCCTTTTGCTTGAAAATCGATTCATCACGCCAGTATGGACCCGAAGCTGGCCATAAGGTCTGTGCAGAGGACCTGTCTGGTTCTTGTGCATGTTGACTAGGCCTTCACAGGAATTGTCTAGTAGACACAGTCTCTGCTGAAATTCAGGGCTGTGTTGTGGTCGTAAGGTGTCATAGGTCTAATCCTCAAGTGAAAAGTAATAACACATTTGTCTTATTTTCTGCACACCTTACATAGCCTTGTATGTTCAACATCAATCATTTTCAAGAAATGAAAAAAAAAAAAACTTTATCTTTTTAAATAATTAAACACTGTGTTGTGCCTTTAATAATTAAACAGTTTGTGCCTTTATATATAGTCAGACACTTGCATGTGTCATTATATGATTAAAATTTGATCAAATCAAGCTCACGTGGAGTTCAGCAAAATCAGCAAATTTCAGACATGCCGGTTTTGTCCATCAACTTACAGGCTATAAAATTTATTGTAGCTATGTGGGCAGTTTTGCAGTCATCTGCCCCCTATCTCATATTATTAAAGATGAAGTGCTATGCACAGACTATTTAAGAAATGTAAGAAGTTTTAGGAAGAATAAGGATTTCTAGTCAGGATGTAGACCATATCATAGTACTGTCACGGGTTTGTGCAGGCAGGATAAGACAGGTTAATACAGTTCCCAAACATAGTTTCATTATAAATATTCCAAAGACAAGCAATAACACATAATGGCATAATGGCGACTGGACAAGGAGTGCTGGAGAAGGAACAACTTAAATGGTGAACACCAGCGAGATGATTAAAAAACTACAGAGAAATGGCGGGAAACATGTGACATGAAAACAAACTGAAAGTCCACAAACAAAACTAAGCAGAATTATGGCTGAGACTGCTCTCATTAGAGTTACAAATGATTTGCTCTTATCATCCGATCGTGGTCATATGGGAGAGCGGGGCACAAACTAATGCTTTTTGACTCAGTTTGTGTAAATCCACTTGTGGTTTAGAGTATTTATTTTTTCTAACATTCATTTTACACGTGTCTAGTACAGTTATGTCATTTTGTTTCATTAATACAGTATGCATTTTTTTCTTGATTTTCCCTGAAAGAATGGAAGTGAAATGTGACAGCATGCCCCATAGGTTGGGTACATTGTAACATGTGAAGGGCACAGTGTAAGATGACCAAATGACACCTTTTAAAGTTGTATCTGATATAATCAATAAACATATTTTGTCAATCAAATATAATTATTAACTTTTTAAAATAAAATAATGACATTTTTTTACTTATTAAAAATAAATATTTGTAATTTGTTTGACAACAAACACATTGGTAAATACAGCTATACAGCATAGTTCAAAACATAATGATATCGAATACTTTCTGAACATTGACTCTCTGTCATTATTCACCCTATTCTCATGGTTTCTCAAAAGAATTCATAAAAGTATAGACTATAATTGAAAAATTCTAATAGGGGCTCGTTGTAAAGCAATGTTACAATGAACCCCATCTGCACAACTGGGATTTAAACCCGGCTTGTGTCTTCTGCTGGTTTTATCAGCATTAAAGAACAATCCCATCTGTTAAATAACAGATATAAGATTACAATAATAGTAGATTTGTCTTATTTTAAATAAACACAAAAACGAAAATGAAAAGCAAGATGAAAAAGCAATTTACACTTAAGCAATTTACTTTTTATATAATTAAATAAATGTTCAGTAATCTCTTCCAATTTCTTTTTTTACTTTGCTGTTATTTTTTTCTCTAAATAATGTTGATATGGCAAATAGTAATTACACAAAGTTTCCTCATTCTGGCATGTATGGAAAGTTTTGAAAAATGAGTGTACAACTAACCCCACATTAGGTTGTGCCCTGGGCTCCCCTATCTCTCTTTTAGTTTTACACAATCTTTGGCTGCATTTGATAATATCGACTACCAGGGTTGGAAATAAACTTTTTCACTCACTGGCTAATTTGGCTACTAAATTTTTTGAGTTATCGGCCATTTGGAATTTCTACTAGCCAAAAAGAAGGGGGGTATTGTAAAACACTTTACAATAAGGTTTCTTTGGTTAACATTAGTTAACGGTATTAGTTGACATTAACTAATAATGAACTGCACTTTTACAACATTTATTCATTTTTGTTAATGTTAATTTCAACAAATGCAGAAGCAAATTGCTCATGGTTAGTTTGAGTTAATTAGACCTGCAGTCCATAAGTTTTGCCTCTGTGTCGCCATCTCTGTTTAAAACCTGCGTTAGTTGTGTTTTAGCAAGGCTGTCATTCATCTAAATCTGCACAGATTTGGCTTACACGAACATCCCTAACAAAGGGAGTCAACAAAATAAGTAACCTGCCAGATTGGCTAATGATTTGACAGTACTACACTGTAAAACCCAACAAGTTACGGTAACTCAAACCATTTGAGGAAACCGATTGCTTCAAACCAATTAAGTTTTAAAACCATTAAGTATGAGTACTGAAAACTCATATACATTGAGTTAAATTAACTCATATTTTAGTGTTGTTTAAGTGTTAAAACTTATATTTTAGTGTTGTGTTGATCAATTATTAAGAGTAAACTGAACTTAAAGATTTTAAGTTAATTTTATTAATTCAGTTTGAATTCAGGTAACAAATCTAACTAAGTCTTAACAACTACATGGTTACTTAAATGGTTTTAGGAAACAGATTGCGGCAAATGGTTTAAGTTCATCAAACTCAAAGTGATTAAGTTACATAAGCCTAAGCACAAGCTAACATTGGTACAAAATGAAGACAGAACAGGAGGGTATTTTTAAGTAATTTATTGAAATATAACATTTACATCATAAATACAGTATGCCATATGTTCACAAATATAACTAGACAAAAAATATTAGACTTTTTCACCAAATAAAACAGCACAAACATGTTTAAAAAAGTCATAACATTTAAATAACCAAACATATAAAATAAAAAAAATTATGTAAAAAGGTACGTTTCCTCAAAAAGCAAAAGCACTGTATGATCTTTAATGTACTCTAAGTGTATTGCACTGACCGAAGACTTGGCAGACATCACCACCTCATCTTTAAAGACAATCAAAGCATCCAGTGGGTTTAAAGGTAACGTTCCCTCTTCCTCCTCGACAGTAAGGATGGTGACTGTTGGCTTCTGCACCTGGTCAAGCTCCTTTTTCTATATGCATTGGAAAAAAAGTTTGTATGTCACCACATATAAAAATAACCCTTGTCAGGGCAGACACCATATTTCAATTTTCATAAATAAAAAAAACGTTGTTATAAGGAACGGATTATTGTTGATTTAATTGGGCGTGTGCTTATTTAAAACCCTGTAGTTCAATTTTGTAAAGATGTTAAGTTGTTTGTCAGCAAGGTTTAATTGGGGGAAAAACATTTTCAGGGGTGTATCAGCCGAATGTTCTAGACCTTGAATTGAATGACGAATTGAATTGAATTGAATTCAAGCGATAATGCACACATTGCAAAACATTTGTTTTTCATGTCAGTATGTCATTAATAGAAAGAGGCAACAGTTTACTGTCAAAGATTTGTCGCTCACATCACGCCGCATCCAGTGTAGACAACATAACGGACTATAAGGGGCTCTTTTGTCCTGTCGCGCTGCTCACATCCGGTGTAGAAACAAGACAGATTTGATTAACAAATTTTAAATGGATAATGGCAAGACATCATTGGTGTAAATTACGTTCTTCTTTCAGATTAATATAATCAGAGCGGTATTAATAAATGTCCTGGTTAATCCAAGCATTATAATGGCAGTAAATGGCTGTCCAAAATTTGAAGCCAAAAAAGTGCATCTATTCATTATAAAAGTAATCCACATGACTCTGGAGGGTTAATAAAGTACTTCCGAAGTGAATCGATGGGTTTATATAAGAAAAATATCCATATTTAACTCGTTATAAAATAAGAAAATAACTAGTTTCCGGCGCAACGATGACGTCGGATATAGCGTAAAAAAGCATAACAGCCACGGCGTTGACGGCGGACGCAGCGTAAAAAACATAAATGATGTGACGATGATGTCGGGCGTTGCACAAGCGTTTTGAATCACGAGAGGATATTTTTCTTACACAAACCCATCGATTTAATTCAGAAGGCCTTTATTATTCCCCCGGAGCCGTGTGGAGCACTTTTAAAATGGATGGATGCACTTTTTTGGGCTACAAATTTTGGGCTGCCATTCACTGCCATTATAAAGCTTGGACGAGCCAGGACACGTATTAATATAACTCTGATTGTATTCGTCTGAAAGAAGAATGTCATTTACACCAAGGAGGACTTGAGGGGGGGAGTAAATCAGGGTGAACGATTCCTTTAAGCTTGAGCTGAGATTGGTTTATTATGTGTCAAATAAGCTTTTGCTGTGCTCAATGTATATGCTAATGAAAGCCTAAATTAAACGTTTTGAAGACTAGATTTTTTCAATGGACAGATTAATAAAATTCTTATGTGTTTGGAACAATATGAGGGTTGGTAATTTATGAATCATGACTGAATTTGTATTGGCAAGTGGACTATACATTTAAGACAACTTGAATGATCAACTATCAGTCACTGTAACCACACCATGCATTTATGCTGGTGGCAGCTGAAAGGTTAACATGTTGCTAAATAAATGTAATGTAGTTTTGACATGTGTCCTACCTTGTGTCTTGAAAACATCTCCTGACTCTTCCTTTTAAATAGTAACAGACCTGCCAGGATCGTAGTTTTTTTTATGATTCATGACAAGACTTCTTTTAACCACTGCAAATCTAGCATTGCCAATTACCTTACACCTTTACAAACCCAAGGCAACTTCAGGATAACTGCCAGTGAAAATATAACACACAAAATGTTTCTGTTTATATTAGGAAAGCCGACTATAACAACAACTTTCAAGACTTGACCAGTATTCTCCTGAAGCAATACAACATGACTTTGAATGATAGACAGACTGGACTTTGGACTTTAAGCCTTTTAAAAAAATCATATTGCTTCAGAAGACTTACAAGTTGTGCTAAAAGACATTTATGGTCATAATTACGTTTGCAAAAATAGCAATTCATTCAAAAATTAAAATTGAAGAACAAACTTATATTTGTATGAACATTATGTAACTGTTCATAACGTTATCATTTGCATTTTGCACAGTAACGTTACAAAATTCCATTGATTTGTTCAATGTTAATTCTAACTTACTTACTCATAGAATTGTAGCCACGTTGCTGCCATTGCACCTTCGTCTTTGCTCTGAAAAGATTTAAAAGCATGGCAACAATGTGTTAGTGTGAGTTTCAAATGAGAAAACGTCATGAGAAACAAATAACAGTTTAAAATTTTATCTAACGTTAGCAAAACAGGATCTAAAATGCTCCTCAAGTCACTTTGTTCACCCCGGAGCTTCAGCTGCTTTAGTCAAATTAACTAGCATCACATATGATAGAGGAAACTCGAATTCGATTAACAATACATTTAAAACGGTTGTAATATAAGGAATGCGTGAGTTTGCATTAACGTTACCTTTTGCTTTAACGTAAGTTAGTTAACGTCACTGTTGCACGAGACGAGAGACATGGAAAGATGACCAACTGTCTCAAAAGCCAGCGTTTATCTGTCCGACTGTGAGAAAGCACAAACATATATTTTTTAATTCCCCGCTGACAAACTGCAGTGTAAAACAGCATAATTAACTCCAAACGTGTACATTACCGTTGATAACACTGGTGCAATAGCGCATTTGCTCCTAATGTTAGATTGTTTGCTGGCTAACTTTACACACAACATTACTGAGCTGGTTAATCTTCGGATAAACATAAAAGAGTTACGAAAATAACACTGAAAACGTTCAAACATGAGCGAAATATGAATAAATAAGTTTGAAACGCTTACCTTTTGTTTTTCTTGACTGTAGCGCGAGCCGTCCTGCTGTGACTGGACTGAAGGAGGGAAAATGGTGCGGTTTTTGTTACCTCGGAAACTCACTGGGATGATACTTTGACATGACTAAATGTAATGACTTTAAAAGAGCTTAATGTAAGACTGTAGGCTTAATATGAGGTAGATTAATGTATATACTATTGTTTATTTATTTATTTTATCAGCTTTTAGTCTTTCCTGTAGCTCAATGAGTAGAGCATGGCGCAACGCCAAGGTCATGGGTTCGATTCCCAGGGAAAGCAAGACTTGACAAAAATGTAAAATGTGTACCTTGAATACAATGTAAGTCGCTTTGGATAAAAGCGTCTGCCAAATGCATAAATGTAAAATGTAAATGTAGTTATTTAATTGGCCATAGATGTAAAATACTAGATTAAATAAATATCTGTAACTTAAACCATTAGAGTTAAAAAGTTTTAGTAACTTATTTAGATTGAGGTTTGCTTACAATAATACATTTTTGAGTTAACATCACACATATTTGTTAAGTTGAATTAACTTTTTTGGTAACATTAAGTAAAATGAACTTATTTCATTTAGTGAATTTCACTGTTAGGTTTTACAGTGTAGGACCATTGCTTTTCATCCTGTACATACCCTTGGGCAATATCATTAGGAAGCATGGCGTTAGTTTTCACTGTTATTATGATGATACTCAGCTCTATATTTCTTTGAACCCTGATAAAACTTAACAATTCACAAAATTAGCAAAATGCATTGCTGTAGTAATTTCCTACTACTTAATTATGAAAAAAAAGACCCACTGAGATTCTAATTATTGGACCAAAAAATCTCTAACTCTATCTCTGTATTAACCATATTCTTGTGAGTTTATATTCTTAAAAATATATCTAAATTACGACATATGCTCTAAATGACAAATGCAGAACTTTTAGTTCATGTGTTCATGACCTCGAGGCTAAACTATTGTAATGTTCTTCTGGGTGGTTGCAATAAATAAACTTCAGCTGGTCCAAAATGCAGCAGTTCGAGTTCTTACTAGAACCAGGAAGTATAACCTTTAGCCCTGTTCTGTCAACACTGCATTGGCCTACTTTTCAAAAGCTTGCTTATTACTTACAAAACATTAAATGGTTTAGCTCCCCGATATTTGAACAAGCTCTTAACACACCATAGTCCTTCACATCTATTTTGCAATCTCAAAATTCTGGCCAGTTGATAATACCTAGAATATCAAAATCAACTTCTGGTGGTTGATCCTTTTGCTATTTAGCACCTAAACTCTGTCTTTCTAGCATTGCACGGGAAGCAGACACAGTCTGTCAGTTTAAATCTAGACTAAAACACATCTCTTTAAACTGGCAGGCACAAAGAACATTATCTATTTATATTATTCAAATTAGTTAAATTATTGTTAAGCTGGAGTAACTAGGTCAGCCAGAACATGTGTAAGTGGTCCTGAAGAAAATAACTAATGATATTTTACAACAGATATTTAACAATTTTGCTTTAGCTGGATAATAACTTTTTTGTAGAGCTGTCTCTCGCCCATTAAATTCCTATTATCACTGTGAATCTTTTTTTTAAAAAAAGCATTGCATAAATGAAGGTGATTTTTTTTGGGGGGGGGGGGGTGCAAAGTCTGCACAGACAGAGAGAGTGAGGAGACGAGCGGAAAGAAAGTACGTTAAGTACTTGAAGATAAACACCTGTGTCTAATTGCAGTGATTGGCGCGGAGAGACCGGATAAAGCCGATCCCCAAACAATACGGGAGAGAGAGAGAGACGGACTGAGGGCTCGTGGATCAGCCGGGAGAGTGAATCCAGATATTGGCGAGACAAGTTGACAGTTAATGAGTGTGGATACTGAATGAGAGCGCGTGGCGCCAGTTTGTATTATTTTTAAGTTAATAAAATACCCACGAGTCCCAGTCAACAGCCGACCCTGACTTCTTCCTTTCGCCCACATTGTTACAGTGATCTTTTACTTGATAGTATTAGCTGTGACTCAATGATAAATGCTAGACTACGACACTTTTCTCTGCTCCTCAAATACATCAATTATACATTATACTTTATAATATAGTGTTCCTTAAGTAAAGAAATAACTACATATTGAAATAACCAGTTTTTTATTTAACCTTGCATTGCAAACAAGCAGAGATGGTCCAAAATGTGTGCTGCAGTTCATTCACGATAGAGGACGGGTGGAGTTTTACAGAGTTTGACAATCCAATGTAGTTACGAGGTTTAGCCACAAGCTCTTTAAATACTTTTCACGGTTAAATATTTTCAAAAGAGATACGTTTTATAGAGATAAGCAGGATATCTCTATAAAGGAGAGGGCTCCAAGCTCAGTATTTGGCCTGAACCCAGAGTACTCCCCCCGTATTTCTGGCTAGAAAGTTAACCAGGTGTGTGTGTGAGGTAGACAGGGTGGTGGAGGGATGCTGCAAACTTTGTTAAGGAACATAATTGAGTTGACTGGGTATTTATGTGATCCTTCACTTGATCTGATTGGTAGACATGTTGATTACTGATTGTTGACAGCTGGTTGGAATGACATCATGATTGGGTAGATCATTTGACCATGCTCCTCCCGAACATAGTTTTTTAAGAAACATAATTTCTTTGTATGTAAACGATGATAGAATACAAGTGAGTGCATAGATCGTAATCATTTTTTCTTGTCATGAAATGGTCAAATTATCTGACATTTTTAGTCTGTCCAAAGACTTACTGACTTGGACGCAGTCAGATCTACAGGGATTCACGCTATGATATCATTTTCTGTTTTCTGTTTCTTTTTCTACATGATTGTTGCACCTCATGACATTGATTTTGTGTTTATCAGTTTACCAGTCAGATAATTCAGAAACCGGTGTTTTATTTCTTGAGTTTTTCTGACTGTCTGTCTGTCTGTCTGACTGCATCTATGTTTTTCTCTCTCTCCTTCCCGATGCTATTTACCGCAGCGGCTCCATCCCTAAACACGGCTGCTAATATTTACACATCAGATCAGCATGATGAATGATGCAAGTTTGACGGGGCAATAATGGATGGGCGAGCTATGATGGCCTATGGCCAGCCGTTTATCACTCTGAGGGGCCTGAGTGGGTCTTCTGAATATCAACACGAGCAGCTTTGAAAGGGAGCAGAACTGGTTCACATTTTACGTCAGATAACTATATGGATTTACAAAGTATTTATGAGAGTGGCTTCAACAGGATTTGGTGAACAATATCTAGGAGTCTGAGGGGGGATGTGTCGAGTGAGTGCACAGGTTCTGTATACATCTGGTTTCCCACGGAGGTGTTAGATAGATGAGAAGAACAAACACAAACAAGTTATTCGGTAGCTACTGTGTCTGGTTAAATATAAACACTCACACATTCGCAATGCTTGTGGGTAAACTATACACAAACAAGTGCGCATTTCATTTCATATGCATCACTCCACTTGTTGAGAATTAAAGAGTCAGCGTAGACAACAGACAGACATCCTACGGCAATGATATTCCATTAAAGGTAATCAACTTGCATTTTTTTAAACAGCAGGCCAGAGGGAACATTTATTATCACCCATCAAACATACCAAGATATCCTCTCCTCCCCACTAGGGAGTACACAGCCGGTCGAAGTGTGTTGACAGCCTTTGAAAATAAATGAATCCTTATGTAATTTGCATTTTCACATGCAATTGCTCTTATTACAACCTAAAGCTGTGATTTATTTTCAAATATCTCTGTCTCTTCGAGTTGCGGAATAACTACTGTACATGACTAACTGCACATGACTATGTGAAATTTCTGTGAACATTTGCTTACCCTCATGTAGTTCAGAACCTTTCTACGAATGTTTTTAAGAATTGCTTGGGTGCACGGTAATTGTGCTTTAAATTGTGTTCTAAATAGTGAAGATATTTTAGCACGAATAATGATCAGCGATGTGCACTTGACTCCGTCTAAGCAGATGGCTTCGCAACATAGACGGTATAATGACAGACACTGAAGGTCCCGCTCGGTGATCAAACGGTCCATTGAACGGTTTGAATAAGACCAATGACATAGTACTGTACACAGGTGTGTTTGTGTCGTCTGCCAAAGCTTCACAGACAAATAATTTCTAAAGGGGTGCCACCAACAGACGTCGCTCAAATGCCTCTGGGCGCAATTGGATAGACCTAAAATCAAACAGAGCGATGGAGATGACGTATGCAGATCAACGGAGAAATGTCTGAGACTCTGACAGCAAATCTCTGTTCGTGATTTCGAGGAAGATGTTGCAATAATAATTAATTTTTATAATTAATTACATTTATATAGCACTTTTCTAGGCACTCAAAGCGCTTTACATAGAAGGGGGAATCTCCTCAACCACCACCAATGTGCAGCATCCACCTGGATGATGCGACGGCAGCCATATTGCGCCAAAGCGCTCACCACACACCAGCTGATTGGTGGAGAGGAGACCGAGTGATGAAGCCAATCAGCATATGGGGATGATTAGGAGGCCATGATGGACAGAGGCTAGGGGGCAAATTTGGCCAGGATGCCAGGGTTACACCCCTACTCTTTTTCGAAGGACATCCTGGGATTTTTAACGACCACAGAGAGTCAGGACCTCGGTTTAACGTCTCATCTGAAGGACGGTGCTCTTTGACAGTATAGTGTCCCCATTACTATACTGGGGTGTTAGGACCCACACAGACCACAGGGTGAGCACCCCCTGCTGGCCTCAATAACACCTCTACCAGCAGCTACCTGGTTTTCCCAGTTGGTCTCCCATCAGGTACTGACCAGGCTAAGCTCTGCTTAGCTTCAGTGGGAAACCAGTCTTGGGCTACAGGGTGATATGGCTGCTGGCCAATGGCTGCGGATGACTTTTGCTGTTGTTGTAAAAGAAATATGATAATAGCTGGTGTTCACCCCCACTCCATCAACATTTTTGCCAAATTTGGAAAACCTAATAGCATCTCAGACCGACTGAAACTGAAACATCTCGGATTGACGGCTGAACAGAAATCACCAAGTTCTGATCGCAATTGCCCTCGATGTAAGGCATTTGTATTGCGATTTGAACGTGGTTTGCAATAAAATAATATTGATAAATAAAATAATAAATAATATTTGACGGAAGTTGTCTGGGTTTTCTCAGGCGAGATTGAGATTCACTCTTCTCTGCAAACTTTCTCTGAAATGTATTTGATACAATTTTGATGTACATAAATTGTAAATTAAAGCAAGTATACTAAATGATTTTAGCAATGGAATGTGACGGCACATAGTGGAAACCCAACCCCCCGTTATATACTGTATATTAGAAATTATAAGAATTATAGTATACTATTTATTTTGATGTGTGTGTTGTGTTGCATATCTGCATATGAATGTATATTTTCCATATATTGTCCTTTTAGCAGCTTTTTGCAAATGTTTCCCTTACTTTCACAGACCTAAGAAGTAGTTTCTGTATATTCTACTGACTGGTGGTCAGACTGCCAATGTACATTTACTAATCTGCAAGTATATACATTTATCTAAAAGGAGTAATACAGGTTTATGAATTAGAAAAGACACGGTAGATAGCAGTATAACGGCATGCACCTTCTGTTTATTTGTGACCCCAGCTCAGATGTCACAGATGGAGCATTCAAACCCTCTCTTACACACTGTTCCACAGTGCAGCAACATGGATTGCAGCAACATGGCTACAATCCTTGACCTAACATTACATTTTTAAATAATGGCAGATAGCAATTAGTTTACTAGCATACAGTTAGCAATGCAATTTATTATCTGCATAGAAATACAGCAATGCAAGTGCACTTGGTAAATATTTGACACTGCTTGACGTCAGCATTGCCAAATACAAGAAAAATGCTAGTCACATTGTACAAACAAATGTAGCCAACCTTAAACCATACGCATGGTATAAGTCAATAATTTAATTTCAGGTGGATGAAGGAGCTCTGCAGTGTGTCGGAAATATAAACGAGGCTCTTATCTACTGAAGGCGCATTATGGATGCCTTTGGTTTACTTCATTTTTACACACAGCATTTACATCCAATGTGAAGTTTAGAAGCTCAAAGGGTTAGTTCACCCAAAGTTGAAATTTATGTCATTAATGACTCACCCTAATGTCGTTCCTCACCCGTAAGACCTCCGTTCATCATTGGAACACAGTTTAAGGTATTTTACATTTTAGTCCCAGAGCATATGCAGTCTATGCCCACTTTACTGTCCATGTCCAGAAAGCTAATAAAAAGATCACCAAAGTAGTCCATATGTGACACAAGCCTGCAGCACCCCTCTCAGAAACTGAAGCTTTCGTGCCTCGATCGATGATGTTGCGTCGTTCATATTATTTTACGGTCTATGATGTGACATCGAAAATACATTTTATTCCAAAATTATCAAAAACTATGACTTTATTCAGCATTGTCTTCTCTTCCGTGTTCCTCCAAAAAGATTCAACCGTTCATGCATCAGTGAATCGATTAATGATTCGGGTCACCAATGTCACAGGATTTCAGCAGTTCGGATGGCGTCAAAGTGCCAAACTGTTGAAATCACGTGACACTGGCGACCATTTTTAGGTTAACTAACCCTTTAATTAGCTATACTTTTTGTTACTACGTATAGCTTGTAGCTAACAACATTTTCTGTTTTTTTTAAAGCCTTACCTTAGTTTAACTACTTTAAATGATGAGCTTGGAAAAACTGCACAAAACTGGACACCCAGGAGAATAACTGCCACTTATGTTAGTGAAGTTTTATGCCCTCTCTTGCAATATTTTTTATAGTTTATGTTTGTAGATGACAGCTTTAATAAGGATCACTTCCTCCTACTAAAGACAAGACAGTCGAATATCTACTTTGCATTTGGCACAATCAGTTCTGTGATTGGTTCTCACTGTTCACTGGCAAAATCTAGCTCGAGGTCTGACTAGAACCAGGAAGTATGACCATATTAGTCTGGTTCTGTCAACACTGCACTGGCTCCCTAGTATAAATTTTTAAATCTTGCTAATTACGTACAAAGCACTAAATGGTTTGGCTCCCCAGTACTTGAGCGAGCTCTTAACACATTATACTCCATCACGTCTATTGCGGCCTCAAAACTCTGGCTAGTTGATATAATACCTAGAATTTCAAAATCAGACGGTTGATACTTTGCCTATTTAGAACCTAAACTTTGGAACAGTCTTCCGAGCATTGTTCGGGAAGCAGACAAACTCTGTGAGTTTAAATCTAGACTAAAAACACATCTCTTTATTATTGCATACTCATATACATTATCAATGTATATTATTCAAATCAATGATCTGATTGCTAGGCTGCATTAACTATGTCAGCCGGAACGGGGAACACTTCCCATAACACCTGAAGAGTGGCATCTATGCTAAATGATGCTAGTCTCTTTTTTTATCTTGAGGTTTACTGCACTCATCCAGATCAGAGGGTGGACCTGCTCCTAGACATGACCAACGCATCCCTGAAGTGTCTGCAGAGAGCGTGTCAATTAAACTTCACCCTGTAAATGCCACATCGATACAACACCCTCATTAAACCCGTTTCCAGCGTGACGACTCCAATCTCTTGAATAATCTTACGAATATCTATCGATCTAATATGACTTCTGACCTGTAATGTTGCCAGAATCATATTCATACACTGTTTGTTTGTCGGCCAAAGGAAAACTGGCACCCTGACTGAGCCTGGTTTCTCCCAAGTTTTTTTCTCCAATCTGGAGCTGAATGAGTTTTGGTTCCTTGCCACTGTCGCCTTTGGCTTTTGGCTTGCTCAGTTGGGGACACTTAAATTTCAATTTCAACTATATTACCGACCTGACCGCATTGACACTATATGACGATTGAAATGAGCCTGATGACATCACTGTTTTCTCCAGAGCGGATTTCTCCGAATCAAATTCTGTTGTATTATCTTCCTGTTAACACTGTGAAGCTGCTTTGAATCAATCTGCATTGTAATAAGCGCTAGATAAATAAAGGTGAAATTTTCGTTTAATTCTCTATAACCTGAAATACTGCTACAGATCTCTAGAGTGATGGCACTTACTAAAATTGTAAGCTTTTCCTCATTCCCCTTCACCTTGGCTGCACTGCTTAAACAAAGAAAAAAAGTTTAGAAGATTTTTTGAAAAGAAAGCGTCCCCACCTTCAGATTCAGAGCAGCGTTTGAAGCTTCATGTGCCTGACATGACTAAGCAAAAATAAAAGAGGTGGAGGAAAGGAGAGAAACACTAGGCATCTCCTGCTGTGCGGGTGTCCACTCATCTGCTGTTTCCGTAATAGAAAAGAAGAGAAAAAACAGCAAAGAGAGACAAAAAAAATAAAATAAAAAAATAAAAGAGAAATGTTACTCTTAAGTTTCTCTCTGAGTGACAGGAGTTGGGAAGAGTCTGAATTGTCTCTATAATTGGGGTAAGAAAGGGACAGAAAGTTTAAAGTTTCTGCTTTGCTTCTGTTCTGCTGTATAATGTGGAGTAGTGTCCACAAATCAGCAGGAGGTCTGACCTGACTGAGGTCTGAAAAAAGAGAAAGAACGAAAAAGAGAGTGATGCAGTGAAAAGAAAACAAAAACACAATTATACAAATTAAAGGAGCCCCGTATGACTGTGGCAAACTGAATGAAGTACATTTTGTACTTTTCATCATTGTGTATTTAGCCTCACACGGAGGGGAGGGATGTAAAATTTGATGCTGTGAAAACTACAGCAGAAGAAAAAAAAGTGATAGTGAAAAAAAAAATGTTAGTGATAGCTTGCTTTGCAGAAAGGAATCAGAGCGCTTAGGGTCAAGCTTGTGTGCTTGAATGCCAGGAATGGCTTTATTTAGCAGATGGTTTAATTAAAATGCACAATGAGGGGAAGAGAGGCAAAGAGAGACAGAGACAGACTGGCAGAGAAAGCAAGTAAAGGAAGAGAAAGAAAGAAAGAGGTAAATTAGCTGTGAAACTAACAAATGACTGTAATTAGCTAGTAGCTGCGTGCTGAGATGCAGAAATGGGGCCAGTTATAACTGCAACTTAACTGGAACACAACAATTGTGAAGTCCATATTGAAAACAAATGGATTGAAATCTTTCCAAACAGTCGAATGTATTGTTCTGTTCAATGGCACTCTTCAGAAATCTCGTACAGTAAAACATTGGGCCTTAACTAAGTGAAGGACTTTTCTTTTCTTATTCCAACTAAATATTATATGAGCTGGTTTAGTTTTCATTCAATGTTTGAATATCTATAGTCATTGCGTCACCTAAGCTCCACCCACATCCCACCTCTTTGCCCATTTTCTGTTATCCGGGAGTGATCTGCAATGACGCGTTCACAAGATGGCAACAGCCAACTCATCTCTACTTTACACTTCAGAAAGGCTTATCGGAATCCTGTGCGTGACGTCAAGGACACATATATGTCCATATATCTGCAATGTATGCGTTAAGCCTAAACTATGCTCCAGCAGTAAAACGCTCCGGCATGCAGTAATTCCAGCACTGGACCAACTAGGCAGGGAACTGGATCCACTCTGTCTTGTCTGAACTAGAAAGGAATGCCACTTCCAAGCATATAGAGATGCCATTTGGTGGATGTTCCAGCATTCGGAATGGTCTCAGTTTACATCAGTTTAAACTCAGAATTGTGAGATGGTATTTCTAGTTATTAACATTAAATACAAATAAAAATAAAAAAGTACAACATAATCAATCAAAAAAGTAAAAATAAATAAATAAATAAATTCCCTCTGTTATGTGTAAACTTTATTCTCCTAGTAGGGACAAAGACCTTATGTCAACAGCTGTGGGAACTATGTGTAAGAATTGTGTGAAGTTTGTGTAGAATCACGCTACACGCTAGCTACTGCTAGCACCACAAATTAAGGCAAAGCCTTATAAGGTCCAAGGGTTCATATGTAACTGAGAAGTTCCCTTTGATTGGTTTATTTTGACACTGTGTCAGTAGATGCTATGGGATGCTATGATGCTATGGGAACACACTATACATCATGCCATATCTGCCAGTTCATCAGCATGTGTGAACAAACTTGAACAGACTAACGAACATCAGTTCAAACAGATAAAACCTGGCAAGTCAACTTCAAGATAAAAATATTGATACAAGTGTACAGAGAGTCCCAGCCTGCTGCCACACAGATGTCTTCAAATGATACTCCTTTGGCCAAACTTTTGAAGATGCAACATTTCTTGTAGACTGTGTATAAATGCTTAAAGGCAAAGTCAGGCGATGTAGCTCATAAGCCTTGGATATAGTATTCCTCACTCAATGTGACATCCTCTGCTTCATAGGAGCAAAACCTTTGCCAAAGAAGCAGACAAACAACTGATCAGATTTATGCTGCTGGGTTGTACGGTAATGCAAATCCTCAAAACGTTAACACGTCTATGCAAACTCTATTTCTCCTGCAAATTAAAGGACTAAATTACCACATGATTCACTCACCCTAAAGCCATCTTATAGGTGTATATAACATTCTTCTTTCAGAAGAATATAATCAGTGCATCAATGCCCTGGCTCTTCCAAACATTATAATGGTAGAAAATGGCAACCCAAAATTTTAAGCGCATTTTATCCATCCATTATAAAAGTTATCCACACAGCTCCGGGGGGTACATATAGGCTTTCTGAAGTGAACTAATGGGTTTTTGTTAGGTGAACTATCCCTTTAAAGGGAGGCAGAAAGACTGCAATACAACAGTCTGTGAGTGACTGAGTAACAAAGAAACCACATTGGAAGTACAACCAAGTACGAGCAAAATGCAAACAGGTAGGGCTCAATGACAAAGCCTCAATTTCCTAACTCTTTTCAGAGATGTAAGGGCCAGCAAGAGAAACCTCTTGAGAGTCAAAGGCTGACTCTAGCGGCTCAGAGGGCTCTGATAAAGCCTCTGGAAAATGTTTTTGGAAGAGAACATGTTCAGCAGCAATAGCTGGTCTGCCAAAACAAAGTTTGTCCATTAAGGTTTCTCCAGAAGAGAGACCAGATCTGAAAACCACACATGATATGGGAAAAATGGCACCTTTAAGAAAATATGGACCTTGTCCTTCCAAACCCTCCACAGAACAACCAGAGGTAAGCACACTAGTGGAAAGGTATGCAGATTTATTCCCAGAGGTGCTGAGGGAGACCAGCTCTGCTCTGCCAAACCTTTTATTTAGGTTGACAACCTGAGGGTGCAACCCCAACTCCCAGGGCCTCAGCCCATGTCCCCAAAGATGGTCCACTTTACTTCCTTGGAAATTAACTGCTCTTAGGAACAAATTCTTGTTTTGAACGCACCGCACTAGACTGCATCTCTCCAACGGCAAGTACGCATCCCTCCTCTGTGGTTCAGAGTCCACAGACATATTGTCCATCCTCAAGACAACATGAAGAAGTAATTCATCACTAGGCAGAAAGGAAGGACTTCCAATATAACATGATAAACTCCCTTGTGTCTGTGAATCTGAATCTGAAAGTATGCATCCACCCATCCACTAGTCTCTGTACAAGTTTAAGTGTCAACATCTCGAAACTGCAACAACATCTCGAGAGTGCCGAGTTTGAGATAGAACGCAACCCTCCTTCCTTTTTCAGCACCAGTTAATACTACCTCTAAAATTTCAATTCGCTCTGGGAAGGAGGGTCCACTTCTATAGCTCCTTTTCCTAGAAGGAAGCATATTTCCTGACTTAAAATGGGAACTCCCTGACCACCAACTAGCATGATAAGCGCTCCAATGAAATTAACCAGACAATGCCAAAACTGGATGGACCCCCGCTATGTGCTTTTCAGAATCCAGTTTGATATACTGCAAAGTCAGGTGCCTCAAGGTGCATCAAACTCTGCACAGAGTCACGCGACCCTCTACACCACCATGAGATGTGACCGCCTAAGGGCACATCTCTGAGCAGTGCATGACATGGGTATAGAATTATTTTGTGACAGACCTTCTGACACTGAGCCCTGAAACAACAAAGCAGCAGGGAGCATCTAATTTGGAAAATATATGGTTTGAGCAGATGCAGAGAGCCTTACGTGATGAATGGGAGTTCTAATCATTGTCTTTAGAGCAGCACAAACACATACACCTAGACGAGTATCATGTAGCCTGAAGACAAGAGTGAGACAAAGTTGGAAAAAAAAACCCCTGAACGTTTGAATCGCAACAAGCCGTAGAACTTGCTGAAGGGGGAGAAAGGCAACTAAGCTTTGCAGTTTGTGAAATTGATTGCTTTTAGTGCGTTGCAAAAAGCCCAGACTGCAAAAGCAGAGGATCTAGCAGAAAGGTTCTCTTTCATGGATGTACATTAAATTCAGCCAGAAATGGTGTTTGGTTGCAACCAAACCTGCTATTAAACAACAAATAGCACTAGCCATGTGCTTTGTAGCACAAAGCACTAAATCAGTTGCCCTATTCTGTGTGTCCTCGATCATTATAAAATGAGGTTACAAAACACACTTATGGAACACCATCGTATCTGTGAAGAGGGAGTAGCTGAATGTGATGAGAAAAGAACAAAAATCTATCTATAAAGAATGTCCTTAAAAGGTAGCTAGCCCTATGACACATGACACACCAGAGGGTGCCCACATAGCTTCAGATACTGACGCAGTGTCGAAGTAAACCTATAAGGCACACCTCTTTAGCCAAGCATTCACATAATACATCTCATAAACTTATACTCAAGTTATATCAGATCAAATGCACATGATTATCTTTGCTTGAAAAGTTATGCTTTTTGTTTTCCATTTGCTTTTCTGTTTTATCTCAGGATGCCCATCCCAATGTTAATAACGGTTAAGCCTGCTCCAGTTTAGATCCAGCCTCTTATGAAGACTTCAGATGCCCCAACAAGCATTTAGTACAACACACTCAACATTCTTAAGTACAATGTACTAAACTTGCTTAGTTTAGCTATTGCATCCACCTAAAAGTTCACAATCTCAGTATATTTAAGTTAAATCAACACATTTTCCAAAATCAGTTAATTTTACAAGTTTTTCTTTAGTAGATTCAACAATTCCTTTTTACAGCACCGGTGAAGATATCACTCCAACTCCTGCGAGGACTTCAGTTGACGCAAATTCTGAATAAACATGCACCAATGCAAAACTTTCTATACATTGTAATCATCATGTTCGCAACTTGTAATGATTACAACGAGCTCATTGTTTCTTTCTGAAATGAATGCATGATGTTAGATAACTGCATGATTTGTATATGTGCATTTCTGAAATACATTACTAGGACACAGTTACCTAACAGATCCCTCTAAACTGTAATGTAGACACTTGCATTTTCTGTAAAGCTGCTTTGAAACAATATTATGAAAAGCAGTCTTTAATTAGTTTTATGAAATAATTATTAAACTTTTTTTGGTCATTTTTAGTAGGTCTTAACTGAACATTTTGAATCTGGCAATGTCCAAATAAACATGCATACATGTGTACATTGAAAACAAACCTTACCATAAGTTAAAGGTAGGGTAGGTAAGAATGATCTAAAACACTTTTGTCCAAATTTGTTTAAACTTTTTTCTATGTCAATACATAATTAAAATGTAAGTACTCTGAAAAAGAGAGTATAAAAATCGAGTGACTCTAGACTTTTTAATCTGCAATAAACACTGCTCATTATTTTCGTTCGGGACGAAACAAATGATTGGCTTGGGCGACTGTCACTCTCTCTTGCTACCATGGCAACCACTGCTTTCGCTACAGGTACTGTCCACACATATGCGCACCCCTAGAAAGAGCAAAAGCATTCAAAATGCACGGTGCCGGGTTTTGCAGTCAGCGAAGTCAAACAATGCAAAAAAAAAGTAAGACAGTAGGCCTACATGTAAAGGCAATGCACAAAAAGTCTTTGGATAAACAAAGAAATCAAACGTGAGTAAATATCTGTGTGGCTTTCCAACGATGTCGAGAACTGAGGGACCTGAAAAACGACTCCTTGCTGGCTGTATTTCTGCTGGACAGGTAATCTTTCATTTTGATTATACATTTTTTTTCGGTTTATGTTTTCATGAAGCATGTATCACTAGCACTTGTAGCTGCCTAATATAGCATAACATTACTTAGCATAAAGTTACAATATTATACACATAGCCATTAGTAGAGATGATAAATACTCAATATGCTTAGTTCAAGTTGATTGCTGTTGTGTTGAATTTCGCAAAATTTAACTTTAGATAACAAAATGCATGTGTAAAAGCTAGTACACCGCATCCAGGAACTTTTTTTAGAACTAAGTTAGCTTTAGCTACTACTAATCAACAATGCTTTCATCATGGAAACTCTTACATGCAAAACACAGTATATGTTACGAATCTTACATGAAATTCATCTTCATCAAAGTATAACTGATGTTATTGGAAAAATGGAAAACATGTATCAATGCTACCCGTTTTAAATCAGCACTAGGTAACTTTTCAAACTTCATAATATATTTTCAAGACTCTTGTGATGATACATCTATTTACAATAGGTTAAATGACACGTCTGCCATAGCTTGAGTCTGTATCGTTTTTAATCGTACTTTTATTCTTCGGGTTTCGGGTAGTAACCCGAGAACAAAAAGAACTACAAAATTCGACTGCTTTATGGCATATACGTCACTTCCACCAACACCCACACTTCCTTAAATTCGGACGTGCAAGCCCAACTTTGTTTGTCGGATAATATAGTCATGTCCGAAGCAGCACAGGTTTTGTTGGAGGAAAGAAATAAGAGGAAAAAAAAAGTGATCAGATTAAAGGGAGGAAAAGGATCAACATTGGACCAGCGTTTGCTTGTCGGCGTGAGCTGAAGGAGGCGTGCCCGACCGATGCTGTCATGCTTGTTATGGTGATTACCTACCACTCAAACATTGAATTGAAGTATCATATAGATTCTGTAAAACGGTAACCAATAGACTACTATAATGATGCTGGCTTGTAAACGTGAGCATCGTGATTATTTGGCGTTTGAAAAAAATAAAACCCATGAAATTATATTCATATGACATGCTGAAACATATGCCACTGACTGTACCTGGGATGAAGACATTTCACACGCGACGCCAGAAGAACACCTGCATGTGAACTCGTCCTGCAGTGTTCAGGGGAACTGTTAGTGCTGCACCAACCCGCGGGCCGCTTTTATGAAATTATTTGTCCCGCCCCGCATCACTGTATATATTTTTACAACCCGCCCCGCACCCACGACCATTAAATAGACATACGTGGTCCGCGAGTTATGAGACGACCCGCGCATTACTAGTTCTGGGCTATCAGGGTTGTCATGTCAACAAATACACGCGCGATGGCATCCCCTGTTGTAGGATGACAGAGTTTACGACAGTAGTTGAGGACATTATTTTTCCCAACTGTAGGAGGACCCGAGAGCAAAAGTTACCCAGTGTTGCTTTAAACAAAAATATATTTTAAACTTTACCAGTGTATCTGTATTCTAGCTTGATAGTGAGTACTAAAAGACATCTTATTTGTTTATATTCATACTGATAAAGTTAGATTTTTTATTACATGTGATTCTGACATTATGTCACTACAGGTAAATAATGCGTCTTCCAGCTGAGCGGTCGGTGAGGCGCGTTCATGTATTTTGGGGGCGTGGCTTTGGAAAGAAAGTGGAATGAATGGAAATAATGAGCTATCTTTAAAACAGTCGTGAGAGGTCTACAGACACTCAAATTTTATACTTTCCTTTTTAGAGTACTTACATTTTAATTATGTATTGATATATAAAGAACGTTTAAATAAATTAGAAAAAAAAAAGTTTTTTTAACCAATTCTTACCTACCCTACCTTAAAAGTAAACTCAACTCACTGTGATGGTTTATTTGAAGTGTTCAAATGTAGAACATAACAATTATTAAATATAAGAATAACTGTGTTGAGACTGTTGACACAAATGAAAAAATCCTTACATTTGTTTGTTCTATGTATACCATGGCATACTTGAGCAGCAGAGCACTGCTGAATCCTAATAAACAAGAAATGAGAGATTGATGGCTTTTGTTTCTTCTGCTCAAGATAGGATCAAATGTGTTTCTTCAAGCTTACGTCTTTGTGTCGATGCAAAAGCATTTCTTGTCAAATGTCAATTTGAAATGTCTTAAAAAGTCATCGGTCACATTAGTTTACCTTTGCCACATGTGGTAATAGGAGAAATGTTGGGATGCTAATGCATTGCTGATGAATTTAAATAAGCTATCTGGCAATTACTGGATTGGTTCAATGTCCCTGTCTTGCCTCCTCCAGTCCTGGGGCAAAGTAAACTTAGTCAGAACACACACATTCAGTATGTACCTTTCCAACAATCCCTCACAGCTGGCAGAACAGATCATTGATGCAACACAGTGGAGAATCAGAACATGACAGGGAAGGAGAGTAAACGGCAGACAAGTGTTGACATAATGGATAAAGAGACTGGTGCATGTAGGTAACACCTGGCGGAAGAAACAAAACAAAATATGAGAGATATGCCAAAGGAACCTTGTGTTTATGATCAGAGGTGTGAATAAAGATATAGGATACCAATGTATTAATGCAATACAGTTAAAGCAATATTTGCCTTGCTTTCCGGTTCCAGTCAGCACTGATTAGAATCAAGACTGAAAACTCTTTCCAAGGCCCAAGTAAACAACAGGCTTTGAGGACAAAATGTCTTTTGCAGGCTTAAAATCAGCTCAGCTTGTGTTTTCCATCATCCATATCAAAATATATAAATCCAAAAGCCGGTTATTACATTTCCCAGACATATGTGTACACACAATTTGGATAATTGCACAACCCGAGTAGTGAGTAGAGATTAATGTGAAAAATCTGACAGATTGGTATAGATGCAAAATCTGTACAGCAAAAAATAAAAATAAAAATGTCAGGCTGTGTAAAAGACATTTTAAATGGAATCAACAATTACTGGTGGAAAATGAAAAAAGAGAACCACACCTCATGATCAAGGTATGTCACACACCTTAATGACTGTGCACACCTATGCACATTAAAACATTTGTTAGCAAATTTGTAAATGTGTTGATTTTTTTGTTCTCAATGTATTAATGAATTGTGTTAATGATGCATGCAAGTACTTCACCATTAGCGGCAATGTGGTGGAATGTTTTGAACTGCATGCTAACATTTTTTACTCTTACAAGTTCTAATATGCAAATGTGCAATTCATTTATGCATTATGTGCTCCAGTAAGTCTTAAAATGATGTAAATGTGGCTATGGTATCATAATCTTAATTAAAATGATACAAACAATACAAAAAAAATGCAACATTACTGACACCATATTTTATTATTTGTATTATTATTACAATAGAAGTATCAACTTATCAACTTATCAACATATCAGGGTCTTGGAGCATTGCCTTGGACAAAGGGAGGTCTTGATGTCAAAAATGTTTAGAACCAGTGAACTGAGGAATACTGAACCCACCAATACAATGCAAAAATAATATCAACTCTTACAATTTATTTATGACTGATTATTTGATCAAACTACCAATAATTAATGCTTTAATACATTTTAAATAAATAAATGAAGAGTTCAGATGCAAAAGCATCTAAAAGCCACCTCGAGATAATGATACTGAGTGAATGTTCTCCTCACATAGTATAAGTTCATAAAATACTTTCACTTCAAACCCACTAAATTCCAGCCTCAGCCCATTCAGAAGTACTGGTACTTAGGTAGAAAACAATACATAGGAGCCTGAAAAAAATAAAAAACAATAAAAAACCTTTACATTTACTTAAAAAAAGAACACCTTCAGACAGACTTAGAGGCTTTTGAATCTGAAGTCTTCAAATGTATACATAATAAATAAATTAATACATACATTGAAATAAATGCAATTATTAAGAATAAATATTTTTTCAACAAAAATAAAATGCACAATAATTATAATTATCTAGATGACAACAGTACTACACTCACTGAATATTAGGTCTGGACCAGAATATTCAAATATTTTTTCGATGGGTTGGTATTCAATTTCGGGGTTCTTCAGGGAATAATTTAGGATTCAAATATATATATATATATATATATATATATATATATATATATATATTTTTTTTTTTCACGCACATCCGGCAACCCCCTTGAAACGGTTCTCATTTGCACTTGCATGTTTATATTATAAAATCTGACGAACAACAATAATCTTACAATAATCTTTTACAATAAGCAGTTTTTAAAAGGATGGGCAGTTGAATAGGAATCAAACCTTGTTACTTAAATATATTTGCTTCTTTGTGTTCCCTGAAACGAATGCACAAACTGATATGGAAGAAGCACATGCCTGAGCTTGCAATTTGGGTTAAGCTGTGTTGGTTTGATATTGTGGAAAATAGAATAATAGAATCAAAATGTATTAGCCTTTTTACCCTTAAGGGATGTGACGGTGAGAAAATGTTCCCTTTCCATCACATTACAGTGCTTGTGCACTGGGCGGCACTGGAACGACTGCAGCGACGCACAGTTTACTGTCGGTTTGCCTATTCGGGGATGGGTTACTTGAATTGTGGGTTCGTTAGCCTATTATTTTTAATGAAAAACACAACAACAAAACAGTACAATGACAAACTGCCTTAAATGGGCCTTTTACATTTTGCTTTGAAACCGAATCTTGAGCGATTCTTGTCATTTAGCTTCTCACTCTTGTGATGAATGAAATCCGACTAATGCTGCAGTTTGCGCAGCGCCTCTCACTCAGCTCATGCGACACGTTCAGTTTTTAATTGTCGTTAATCTGTTCTCTAACTAACAAAATTATTTTTACTACTATAATATTTCCAAACTGGGACATAATAGACCTGTGTGTTTTGTATCACTACTAGTATAATGTCCGTTCTCTGTATAATGAGCCGTTTCTTGAGATTCCTTATTAGAGAGAAGAATGTGTTCAGCCCCTTCCCTCCGAAGCTTCGAATATTCAATGTTGATTACTATCAAAGCTTCAAAGCTCAAAATAATTTATTCGGACCAACCCTACTGAATATATACAGTGGTTATGGAAAGTATTCAGACCCCATTACATTTTTTTGAAGAGCTCAGAGACAGAAGAGTGGCAAGGCACAGATCTAGCCAAGGTTCCAAAAACATTTCTCCTGCACTTAAAGTTCCTAAGAGCACAGTGGCCTCCATAATCCTTAAATGGAAGATGTTTGGGATGACCAGAACTCTTCCTTAAAGCTGGCCGTACGGCCAAACTGAGCTATCGGTGGAGAAGAGCCTTGGTGAGAGAGGTAAAGAAGAACCCAAAGATCACTGTGATTGAGCTCCAGAGAGACAGTCGGGAGATTGGGGAAAGTTGTAGAAAGTCAACCATCACCGCAGCCCTCCACCAGTCGATGCTTTATGGCAGAGTGGCCCGACGAAGCCTCTCCTCAGTGCAAGATACATGAAAGCATGCATGGAGTTTGCTAGAAAACAAACAAACACCTGAAGTATTCAAAGATGGTGAGAAATAAGTTTCTCTGGTCTGATGAGACCAAGATAGAACTTTTTGGCCTTAATTCTAAGCGATATGAAAACCAGGCATTGCTCATCATCTGTTCAATACAGTTCCAACAGTAAAGCATGGTGGTGGCAGCATCATGCTGTGGGGGTGTTTTTCAGCTTCAGGGACAGGACGACTGGTTGCATTCGAGGGGAAGATAAATGCGGCCTAGTACAGGGATATCCTGGACGAAAACCTTCTTCAGAGTGCTTAAGACCTTAGACTGGGCCAAAGGTTCACCTTCCAACAAGACAATGACCCTAAGCACAAAGCTAAAATAACGATGGACTGGCTTCACAACAGCTCCATGACTATTCTTGAAAGGCCCAGCCAGAGCCCTGACTTAAACCCAATTAAGCATCTCTGGAGACACCCGAAAATGGCTGTCCATCAACGTTTCCCATCCAACCTGACAGAACTAGAGAGGATCTGCAAGGAGGAATGGCAAAGGATCCCCAAATCCAGGTGTGAAAAACTTGTTGCATCTTACCCCAAAAAAACCTCATGGCTGTATTAGATCAAAAGGGTGCTTCTACTAAATACAGAAATGGTCCTGAATACTTAGGACCATGTGATATTTCAGTTTTATTTTTTAATAAATCTGCAAATATGTCAACAATTCTGTGTTTTTCTGTCAATGTGGGGTGCTGTGTGTACATTCCTGAGAAAAAAGGCAGAAGGCTGAGGCAGAAGTTGAAATGTTTGTTGTATTACTTTACCAGAGAGGATAAAGTCCTGAAACAGTCACAAAACCACAAACCCTTCATGAATACACCATACAAACAGCTTACTTGTAGTTGTCTGTACATTAATGAGTGATAGAATTAAATAGTTTAATATTTTTTTTAAACAAAATACATGCTTCCTCTAATCTTAAAGAGATTAGAAATGTACAATGGAACGATAGACTTATCTGTAGGCTTTTAAGTTGAACACACAAAGAGAACGTGACAAGCTTTTTAAACCCTTACAGCTCCAATCTCTGCTAGCAGAGCTGTGAAACACAGGCTCTTCTTCTTCTTTTTTGTTTTTAACGGCGGTTGGCAACCAGCTTTTGGTGCATTACCGCCCCCTTCTGCTCCGGAGTGTGAATCAAACAATAGGTTTACAATCTAGTTTCCACATAAAAAAGAAATAAATAAAAAAAAAAAAAAAAAAAAAAAAAAAAAAAAAAAAAAAAAAAAAAAAAAAAAAAAAACATATATATATATATATATACATACCCAACATACTTTCCCATCTCCCTGTTTTATCCTCACAACCTATGAAACAAACCAGTTTCCCTTAAGAAAGTTAACAATATCCTAACTTGTGCTCTGTCACCTTTGTTCAACACTCCTTTTAATGTTAACTCCTGCACCCCTAATTCCCTCAAATTATTCCTCATTATCACTCTCTGTACCTCATACTTCCTACATCTTATAATTATGTGTTCCACTGACTCCTCTTCCTGACACCACTCACACATGCCTGACTCGTGTTTTCCTATCATTTTCAGTGTTTTGTTTAGAGCACCATGCCCCAGCCTTAACCTTGTCATTACTATTTCCTCTCTCCTGTGCCCCCCACCTAACCTAGTTATTTTTACACTCTTTTGAATTTGATATAAATGCCTTCCTGTCTCCTCTTTGTCCCAACTTTCTTGCCAAATTTGGTTAGTTTTTTCCCAGATGATACTTTTGACCTCTGCTTTACTTATTTTAATTTGCATTTCTATTTTTCCCTTTTTTAATGCTCTCTTTGCCAATTCATCCACCTGCTCATTCCCTTTTACCCCTACATGTGCTGGAACCCACATAAATTGTACCTGACCTCCTTGATTTGTAATCCTTGTAACTGACTGAAGGACTTCATATAATACATCTTGACGGCTTTTTGAGTGAAAAGACCTTAAACTCTGAAGGACTGAGGATGAATCGGAGCATATCAGAACCCTTTCTTGTCTTGTTTTTTCCACCCACCTTAACGCAACTAATACTGCCACCATTTCCACTGTATATACTCCTAAAAAATCTGATGTTCTTCTATTAATACCTATACCTTTATCAGGTATTGCCACCGCATACCCTGTCACTCCTGTCTCGGGTTTCTTAGAACCATCTGTATACACATGTACAAATTCTTTATAATCTTTATTTATATGGCACTTAAATGCATTTGCCAAATCTATTTGATCATTTTCTTTCTTTTTTAATTCTAACAAATACCAGTCAATATCAGGCCAAACAAGTAACCATGGAGCCACCATCGGATATACTACAGTAGGGCTCATCTTCATATAAAATACTCCTAATTCTCTTGCTACCTCATTGCCTATTCTACTTAAGTTATCTCCATTATATCTTGCATTCTCCCATGTCTCCTGCAACACTATTTTTGTGGGGTGGCAATCATTATGACCCTGCAAATTAGCCCAGTAATTTGTCATCAGCTGCCTCCTTCTTAATGCTAATGGCATTTCTCCCATTTCTACCTGCAGTGCAGGTATTGGTGAAGTTTTAAAAGCGCCACTACACACTCTTAAGGCCTGTGCCTGAATCACATCTAGTTTCTTTAATAGATATTTGGCTGCTGACCCATAAGCTACACTGCCATAATCCAACACTGATCTAATCAATGCCACATATATTGTTTTGAAACACAGGCTAGCAGTGGGCAGTGATATTCTAAAGCACCACAGCAGTGGGAGGTGCCTCAGAGCATTAGTCCAGAAACAGACAGTCTCTCCAGGCAAATGTCAAATGAGTAGAATGGAAAAATCATTTAAGATACATCAATGCAAGGATATGATATACTGCATCTGCTGGGATTCTAAGTGTGCAAACAGTGAACAAGTGAACTTATGATGTCCCATAATTTAACTTTCAAACCCTAAGGGCTAGAAACAAAATTCTTTTTTCTTTGATTACTTGCCTCAAGCCGATTCGATTGCATTCTGTTATGTAAATTTTTCAGCCATTTAGAATTTTCTAAAAAAACCTACTTTTGCGAACTCTTCCTAGACAGTTCGTCCGATTTGCACGAAACTTTAACCAGATCATCATCAGGCCATGGTGACAAAAAGTTATGTAATTCAAGTTGATTCGTCAAATCTTTTTCGATAACATGGGAACAAATTTTACATAGCTCTTGCCAAAACAGAGGTAAAGGTCTATCTCTGCAATCCTTTATACTTGGTACGTGTCATCACACACATGACCTGAAATGACCTGCAGCATTTCGGCACAGTGCCGCCTACTGATCTGGAGATATGAAAAATGTATATTTTTGCTATAATTTCTGAACCGTTTGTCTAATCATAAAAGTGGTCTCCTTAGATTCGGGACATCATATGGCTATTTTAAATGATGTGCTAAAATGCTGTATTTTATGAACACATAAACGGATTGTTACGAAACTCAGTGTGGGTTAATGTGTTCATAAAATACAGCATTTTAGCACATCATTTAAAATAGCTGAAAGCTAAAATGGCGGACCAGTTGACTCAGCATGATGTCCCAAATCTAAGGAGACCACTTTTATGATTGGACAAACGGTTCAGAAGTTATAAGCAAAAATATACATTTTTCGTATCTTCAGATCAGTAGGAGAAGTTTTGAAACATTGGTATCTAGTGGATTTTTTTTTTTTTTTTTTCCAAATGCTTATACCTTTTGGTGTGGTTGACTTATTTTCATGAGAGTAACTTTTTTTGTCTCCTGAATCATTGCAGAGTCCGACGATACCAGACTTGCTACACTCTAAAAAATGCTGGGTTAAAAACAACCCAAGTTGGGTTGAAAATGCACCGACCCAACAATTGGGTTGTTTTAACCCAATGGTTGAGTTGTTCTTACCCAGCAATTGGGTTGTCTTAAGCAACATTTAACCCAACCACTGGGTTAAAACAACTCAACCACTGGGTTAAAACAACTCAACCATTGGGTTAAAACAACTCAATTGTTGGGTCGGTGCATTTTCAACCCAACTTGGGTTGTTTTTAACCCAGCATTTTTTAGAGTGTAGGTTTCGGCGCATGGTTTCTGCAAAGTAGTCATTTAGCACTTAAAAATTGTTAGCCGATATCTTTGATAAGTCCGAATGCTTAAGTCCGATCAAGACTACAATACATTTTTCAGCCTTTTTGCCTAAAATCATCTTAAAATGTGTTTAACCGCTCATTGCTGCACTTGATCTGACACTCCCAGTCATTTTGGCATGTCTTGTCTTCTTTGCGCTTGGCCCCGATAATGGCTACATTTTTATATCCCCACATTTAGACTACATTTCCATCCTCTAGAGCTTATTTAAAGCCTTCTTTTAGCACTAATAAAGTAAGAATGGCATTACATTTAATCTTTACCAAATCTCAAAATGTATTTACTAATGTCGACATACGAATATGTTTTTTTCTGATATCAAGGTTTTATTTTTAATTTATTTACATAAAATAATATATAATTTTAATACAAGCCATTTATCAGTTAAGGAGTGGTCACATGTACTGCTTGTTGGCAAAATATTGAATTTGAATCCCGGTCATTTTATAGGAATCCACATGATCAGGAGTTTTGAGTGAAAGAGAAAAAAATCCCAGTGCCTCATGCACTGATTTACAATTAACACTAGACCTTTTTTTGCATATGAACTTTTGCAAAAATATTGGTACTGTGGCCCTGCACCTTTCACAGTATTAAAAAATAAAAATAAAAAAACCTATTGCTTAATTGTCAGAATTTGTCAAAATTGTTAAATCATTGCATCCCTAACAACACCCGGAAATGGTTATTACTAAACATTACATTACTAAACATGCAATGCCAACCTGGAACTGACACAGCTGGATCCCTAAAGATCAAACTCACCAACAGTTGAGAAGTTTTTCATTGAATTCGGCACACTGAAAGTCTGTCTCTCTATTTTTCTGCTTCTGTCCCTGACACACACACACACACACACACACACACACACACACACACACACACACACACACACACACACACACACACACACACACACACACACACACACACACACACACACACACACACACACACACACACACACACACACACACACACTCGCACACGCACAAACACACCATGCTGAGCAACTGGTCTCTGATGGGCAGGGGAGAGCTGATTATGGATTCAATGTGCAGCGGGAGCCGCCCTGACGCTGGGGATTTGATTAGGGCTTTGACAGGTGCCAGTGAGATTGCAGCCTTAATCTGAGGAGTGATCTGCTTAGATAATGTGCAAAAAGGAAAAAAGAGACAGAGGTGGCAGGAAAAGGGGGAAGGCAGTTTGTAGAGATACACTAAATGGCCCCGTTACAGCAGAGCATTGCTTTTGATGTACTCACTAAGTCTAAATCATATCGCAGACAGCATGCTATCTTAAGTGTGATACTTCATCTGGTGCATCTAGCAAATCCTGAGAAAGAGACTGAAAAAGAGTGCCTCTCGCGCTACAGAATCTTTAAAGCACTTGGAGAATGGTTGAAATGCTCAGTTACTGTATGATAATGAGGAGAATGTAATGATGCATCTGACTGCCACTGCCATCTCCTATTCTCTCACATGTACAGAAAACTTCCCCTCAGGCTGCGGATGCATGAACCAGGTCAGTCACTGATGTCTCTATCATGGCTGTCCCTTCCTCTTTCCATACAGGAGAAGTACTTGCATCACTGGATCACAGCAGGATTCTCTCATCTACTTTCATCTACTGTCAGGAATGGGGCTTTTCTCAGTCAATCAAAAACGAAGTGGATGTGGGTGGTGTGACCAAAATCTTAGGTATGAGTAATTTTATACCTTGTTAACTGTAAGAAATGTCCTACCAGCAAGTGCTGTTGTGCTGAATGTCACTTTGATGTTGCTTTTTATGCAACTACAGGAGCTGATATCGAGTGGCACCCATTTCAGACAAAATCTGGCCTGTTGGTGCTTATACTTGCTCTCCACCAGTTACAAACAAACAAACAAAAAGTTAAGTATCAAGCTGTGCGCATTGGCAAGCAACGTTCAGACTGGAATACAATATGCGAGTGGAATGGAGTGACAGTAATTTTCCCTCCCGGCTGAAATTATTCTTTAATTACTTCGGTTTTCACTCGGTGTTGCCTGTTTCTAAGCGAATCTGAAGCCAGAGAATATAGACACTGCATTTGCTCCTGGCAAAATCACAGCTCACATATGAATTAAACACTGACAACACAGACAAGATGACTGAAAAATACTGAAACGTCTCAGTGGTGTTATACTTAAAATTAGCAGTCTTGGAAAAACACTTAACTAATCAAAGGCCAGAACTACTATGATTATAACATGGTTATTTTTTGGTTTTGTTTTATTTTAAATAGAATACAGTATTTTTTTTAAAGTGTTATACTGTATATTATATAACATATACCATATATATATATTTGGATAATCCAATGAAATGTTATATAACATTTACCTTTTTTTTTTTGGATAATCCAATGGAAGGCTTACTTAATCAATTATTAATTTATTTGACCTTGATGGACCCAGACCAAAATGTAAAATTGTTTATAGCAAATGTATAAAAAGTCAGGCATCAGTACAAAAACAGCAGCTTTGCATTAAGCTATAATAACATGGTTAAGACCAAAAGTCTCAACACAGCATTACAATTCTGACTGAGTCATGTTAAAAGCTGTTGCAAGCAGATATGCACACCTGTGAACACACATCAGTTGAACTCTATAATAATGTGACAAGTTGCTATGTTGCTTGGTAACCATTGACAACCTACATTTACACCACATCCTTACTAGACAAGTCAAAATGAACCAGTCCCTTTATAATCAATAAGGCTCCACTGGAAGCACTTGTCCACCATGCAGTTTGCAGACAGGGTCAACTTTACTTTTCTGCTTGGTGACATTTTTTTTCACACAACAGATGGATTACACATTCCTGTGGTTGAATATTTTATGCATATATCTACCATTCTAAAGTTTAGGGTCAGTAAGAAAAGTGACAAAAGATTTATATTTCAAATAAATTCTGTTCTTTAAAACTTTCTCATCAAGGATACACAAAGGAAAAAAAAATATGTTTGTTAAATGTGCACTATGAAGTATTTTTGCAGTAAAATATCCAAAAACCACTAGGTCAGTGTTATATATTTTGTTCAGTTGAGTACCTACAATATCCCAAATGTTTTCAACTATTTGTAAATTGTGAGAAAATTGCTATTTTAACCAAGGACCCAGGACGTGTCAGCATAGCGTTTGAGGGAGTTGCCTGTCAATTGCGTCATATCTGCGCTACCCTCGGTTTTATTAGGCAGACACACTTTTCTCTTAGCAGTGTGAACTAGGGGTTGCACTGACTAGTCGACTAATCAACTAGTTGACTTTAATGCTCTGCCATGACGCTTTAAGCTTGACATAGACTAGTCGATGGCCTATAGAGTGTGCAACAGAATAAACAATTCCTGACATGCAGGCTCTGTTTTGAACAGTTAAAAATGACAAATAAATAACAGAGTAACGTCATAACATCATTTTAAACACACTTACCATAAATGTATCTAATATGATAAACAGAGCTGCTTTACCTTATACTCATGACTGGAAAAGCGGAAATAGTGCAGGCGCCCGGCGACTGTGTCCCGTCCCGTCATAATAAAAGCCCCAGTGCGCACGAGCCGTGTGTTTGTGTAACAATCGCTCCAGTGGCCGTGCTCAGCTCCTCAACACTCGGTCAGTTGCATAGTGCACCTTTAACATGAGCACTAAATAAGGATATTAGAATGTTTTAAAGGGACACTCCACCGTTTTTAGAAATAGGGCTTATTCAACTTCTTTCCTACATTTAGATATGTGGGCAAATTCATTTCTGTCTCAGTGCATGCATTGTTTTAGTTTGGCAGGGGCGCCGCTAGTTTAGCTTAGCATAATGAATGGAATCTTATGTTGCCATCTAGCATGTCCTGAGTAAAAGTGATCCAAAAAAACACCTATTTACTTCTTGTGGCCTGCGTATTCACAATGAGTACAAATAGCGATGCAGATTAAGACTAGACGATTTCCTAGGCAGATATTGACTTGGAAATGTTTGTTTAACTGTTCAATGTCAAAAACATTTAAAAATCTTACGACCCCAAACTTTTGAATGTACATATATTTATTGTATGTATTGGTATATTACTGGCTGACCTTACAGCAGAGAGAGAGAGAGAGAGAGAGAGAGAGAGAGAGAGAGAGAGAGAGAGAGAGAGAGAGAGAGAGAGAGTACAAAGCAGGATTTAGTGTTAGAACTCACCAAGACAGAGACCATCACTTTCCTCATAGCCAATGCTGCAGACGCAACGGCCCAGCGGCACCAGCCAATCACCATCAGCGCCACAGTACAGCTTGGGTGTGTCACGTTCCTCTGCGTTCTCAACACACGCCCCCCTGACCTCCACCAAAGAAGAGGAATCCACCCGTGGTACAGTGTCGGGGAAGGCGGCAAGGTTTCTCAGGGTAGACGGACATTTTTTGTAATAAACTCTTACAGACACCAGGGCGATACATGCACCCACATCCTGGAAGGCCAAGTAGAAACCCTTACGAGCTATGGGTCCCACTTCCCGCACTTCGGTATTCAGCCTCAGAACACGATCGCCCAGATCAGTCTGCGTGAAACTCTCGTCGGCGGCAATAGTATCGATTTTAGCATACTCATTAGGATGAAAATGAGCATTGGCACCATGCGGCTCATCCGTTTCAAAGTAGAGGAGGTTAAAAGTCTCCTTACAGGTGCCTGAGACCCAGGGGATGCTGTTGCAGTCCCGCAGAGTGAAGCGAAGCTCCACGTAGATCTTCTGTGCAGCCTGACGGGGTATCCAGTTTGTACGGAGCCAGTTGTTCTGGTTGGGTTCCATTACATGGCACACCTGGAAGGTGTGAATAGGCCGATTTTGCTCATCCATCTCCGTGATGGCGTCCCACTGTGGAGGGCAAAGGACAAAGGAATGAGAAGATAGATTGTGGAATAATTGGGGAAAGCAATAGAAAGGAGTGAATGCTCAAGAGGGGCTGTGCTTATTGAGTACTCTATGGGATTTAGAGCAGCTGGAGCCCAGATAAATCCAACTGATGTTAGCTTCATACAATGAACAGAAGAAATATTTTGTTACATTGTAAAATTAAACACAACATGCAATCTAATAATTCTTTTTTCTTCTTCTAAGGTGATAGATAGAAACTCAAAGAAAAAAAAAACAAGTAAAAAAAATACATGCAGGAATATTTTTTTTTATATAATATTTTTTATCCTGTCTGATATTAAATATTGAGAATTTACAGGTATAATGCTGCCTTCAAGTGCTATGGGATATTTCCTACTTTCCACTTTTGAAGTCGTAATAATATTGTTTGTCATATTGCTTATTGTCATAAGTGCTTTGTTGAAAGATTATTGCATTTTTTTCCCTGTAAAATATAGACCAAACAATATCCTTCACATGTTATTTATATATACATGGCTGTATAAATAAAAATAAATAAAAAAAAAAAACATATAGATGTTGTGGGAGAAACAAATAAAACTTCACAGTCAGTCACTACAACAGTAGTTCTCTCCTCTGGCATGTTTAAAGTTTATGGCCCCAAACTTTGAAACTCTGCATCAAGAAAATCTCATAGCTTGATCCAAATAAAATGTATTTATGATTGCAAAGATCTACTTTTCAGATCTATTTTATTACAGTCATTTTTTTTTCTCCTCAAAAATACATTGAGTACACTGTCTCTCTACAATCTTTGCTATGTACTCTTGTTATTGGAGAAGGAATACACATGAGGCTTAGCAACGATCATAGCAACATGAGAAGAAAGTTCATATTTTTAGATTTTAAAGGAAAACAACACTAATTAAGCACTGGGATGCCATCTCTGACAGGACCACTGACAGCTTACAAGCGACTAACTGCATGTGTGAAATTGACATGTAAATGGCAATTTTCAGTGGATTGCAGAGTTTGGAGTACACAGACAAAGTAGATTCAGAACCTTCAACTAGATTTAACTGATTTGACATGCCTGTAAATCCTCTCCTAATTACTATTCTTAATTTAAATTAATTATCTCCATGATCAATGCCATATAGCACTTGAAATAGTAACACACAGTACGCTTGAATAAGACATTAGCCCCTGTTTTCACAGACAAGGCTTAATCTAGTCCCAGACTAAATGCATGTTTGAGCTGTTTAAACTGAAAGCAACTTAAACTGACATAGCTTAAACTACACTATGTCAGTGTCACTGTTGTTTCAAGATGCACACAAGTAATATTTTTCTTTTCTAAGGTATGTTTATAAAAGGTAAATGCCTTCTCATGAGAAACTGACAACTAATTCACAACACGTGCATACACACATGGATTTGTTCTTAACCTCATTCTAATTTTTTACAAATTTGGATTATTATCTAAATGTGCAGGTTAGGTTAGCCATTCCATAAAGGACTTCAAAAAGCAACCTTTCCTATTCCTGTCTTCTGTCACTCTTAGCAAAAATATGAACATGATATAGGAGAGTGGGGCACAACCTAACGCTTTTTGAATTTCTCAGTTTGTGTAAATCCACTTTCTTTTCCACATTCATTTGTCACACATGTCTAGTACAATTACGTAGCTTTGTTTCATTAATAAAGTGTGTACTTTTTTCTTGATTTACCCCGAAAGAATGGAAGTGAAATGTGACAACATGCCCCATGGGTAGGGTACATTCTGTAACATGTAAGGGGCACAATGTTACATGACCAAATGACAGCTTAAAATGTTATCTGATACATTAATAATAATAAAAATAATACAAAAAATGATATATAAAAATACAATTATTAACTTTTTCAAATAAAATAATGCAATTTTTCAATCATTAAAAAATATAACAAACACACTGCACACATCGAGGCCACGCCACAGGGGCTCCCTGAACTGCCTCTACCGCCATGGCCCCCCTGAACTGCCTCTACCGTCATGGCCCCCTGAACTGCCTCTACCGTCATGGCCCCCTGAACTGCCTCTACCGCCATGGCCCCCCTGAACTGCCTCTAACGCCATGGCCCCCCTGAACTGCCTCTACCGCCATGGCCTCCTGAACTGCCTCTACCGCCATGGCCTCCTGAACTGCCTCTACCGCCATGGCCTCCTGAACTGCCTCTACCGCCATGGCCTCCTGAACTGCCTCTACCGCCATGGCCTCCTGAACTGCCTCAAGCGCCATGGCCTCCTGAACTGCCTCTACCGCCATGGCCTCCTGAACTGCCTCTACCGCCATGGCCTCCTGAATTGCCTCAAGCGCCATGGCCTCCTGAACTGCCTCAAGCGCCATGGCCTCCTGAACTGCCTCAAGCGACATGGCCTCCTGAACTGCCTCTACCGCCATGGCCTCCTGAACTGCCTCTACCGCCATGGCCTCCTGAACTGCCTCTACCGCCATGGCCTCCTGAACTGCCTCTACCGCCATGGCCTCCTGAACTGCCTCTACCGCCATGGCCTCCTGAACTGCCTCTACCGCCATGGCCTCCTGAACTGCCTCAAGCGCCATGGCCTCCTGAACTGCCTCTACCGCCATGGCCTCCTGAACTGCCTCAACTGCCATGGCCTCCTGAACTGCCTCTACCGCCATGGCCCCCTGAACTGCCTCTACCGCCATGGCCCGCATGGTATTTAAGTCCTCATGTTTGCCATAGTCTTTGTCAGTTATTAATGTTGTAACCCACGGTTGGTGAGTGTTTGTTCGTGTCAAGTCTAGTCTAGTCTAGTCAAGTTTAGTCAAGTTGTTTTGTTTTGCCAAGCCTTTGTTTTACATTTATGTTTGGAGTTTAGTTTGAAATAACTGCACTTGGGTTCTCAACCCCACCTCCAGTGGATTATGTTACACCCCATCTGCACAACGATCTCAACTGTTAAATAACAGATATAAGATTAAAATAACATCAGGTCTGTCTTATTTTAAATAAACACAAAAACAGAGATGAAAAATAAATTTAAGAAATGTACTTTTGCTATGGTAAAATAAATGTTCAGTGATATATTCCAAAGATTTTTACATTTTGGCGCATATTTTCTCTATATAGTGTTGATATGGGAACCAGTACACAAAGTTTCATCATGCTGGCATGTGTGGACATTTTTTAACCGTGTGTTACAACTAACCCCGCGTTAGGTTGTGCCCTGCTCTCCCCTACTCATATAATTTAAATATGCATTCTCTCCTCGGATCCTTGGGTGTGCCACCCTTAAATCTGCTTCAAATTAAATAAACACCTTTTATACAGACCCAGATTACAGGGTGGACATGATTTCACCATGTACAGCATTATCCCAGATCAACATCTTTGCTGACTCTGGAACAACATTCCAATCAGATTTAGCCAGCTGTACATTGATTTAATGCAGAGGAATCACATATCTCTGGCTATAACACGCATTTTCTTATTCATCACGGCTGTATTTATTTAAGGCGGTGGCTATTTGCCCTAGATTCTGTTTACTAAGTGAAAATAGCAAATTTTCTTAGCAATACATGCTATTGTGTGAATAGCTGTAGATGCGATTCACTAAGTGAAGTGATATATTCTATTTACACCATGTAAAAGTAGCAGTTCTTTGCAATATGTGTAAATAGTAATTAGAAGCTATTTATACTTTATTTTGACAGATACAAAGCTATTTTAATCTCAGTATTGTTGTACATTAATAGGATGCAATAATAACAAAATGTAAATTATTATATTTATTAAAATTCTTAAAAGGATGCCACCTTAATGAGACAATAAATGCCCTCCCTACACCTACCCCTACCCAATAAATGCTTTTACACTTTTAGAAAATGTTCTTAATGAAAGTAAATGCGTTTCTGATTTGACTTTGCGATGGGAAAAGTGAAACGTGCAAGCTCGGCAAAAGATGTATTTGAATCAAGTTCCATGAGCCTTACATTCTATTGACCACACCACTAAAGCCAATGAAACTCTGCGTCTAATTTTGTGTGGCCCAATCAGGCATTGTAGGGCGGAGCTAGTGTGAAGCGTTTGCCAACAAGGCAAATGACAGTAAAAACTGTAATATTGTGAAATATTTTTACAATTTAAAATAGCTGTCTCTATATATTAAAAAACTTAGTTTATTCCTGTGATCAGCAGCCATTACTCTAGTCTTCAATTTCACATTATACTATGTTAATTTTCTGTTGTTGTTTTTTTTGTTGTTGTTGCAAATTTAGAATACATTTTAGTATGAAATGTGTTGTCTTATTCAAATCAATATCTGGTTTGTTTCAGAAAACATTGACACACAGATTTCACATATACATTTGTGTCTACAGACAAAAAGTGAATGAGACCCATTGTTTGCTCCTACTAATGTCAAAATATCACTGCCCATTTACTTCATTGTCACACCCAGACCTTCTATTGACTTGTTGCCAATTTCAATATATTTACATCATTTTTTAGGGAGTACCTCTATGTTGTGATGTGCTACACATATGCTGGGTAATGCTGAGGCTATGAACACATCAAGGCAAAAGAGGCTTATAGATTTATCAGCTGAATCAAATAGTAATGATCGGACATCTGGCCACACTGCTGCTCTGCTTTGAGCAACTTTCTACAATGTTCTCTCTACAAAACTTCTACTTTTCCTTTCCAAACATGTTCTTTTGCAAATATTTACTTTTCCAAACACTTCCGCTTGTCAACAAGCTCTCACTCTCGTTCGCATGTTCTCACTTTCTTTTTCACAAAATCTCTCTATGTTTTGTCTGTTTTATTTTCCACACATTCACTCTCTTATCTCTCACGCAGTGTTTTTCTTCTTTTTCTCGCTTCTGCACAAATCTCTGTCCTCCAATCATCTCTTTCCTCTTCTTTTTTCTTTTATTAGTTATCTCCCTAATCTTTCTCCCTCTGATAATTAATTAGGAAGGACGCACTTCATTAGCACCAAAGCCTCCACTTATTCACTTTCATTATTGCAGTGATAAGCTAAGCCTTCCCTAATAGCCTCTCAATCAGAAACTTGCTGTATCATAGCCCTGATGTGTGCCGATAGATCCTCTCAATAGACTTCTGTTTGCAACCATGAGGTTTGATTGAAAGCGCGTCTGTAGTGTTCCATTTTTACAACACAAGAGGTCAAGTCAAGGCAAGTTTAGTTTAGACTTTGTCATTTGCATAGCTTAAACATAATATACGGGGCATTAAAATGATGGGACAAGGCACATGTCACAACAACACCAGAACAACTGCAAAGAGACAGACATAGGATATGAAAGAAAATAATAATAATTCACGCATGAAGGTGATCACAAAGATTAAATCTTAACTTCTGACTGCTTTACAGATGGTTATGTCCTCCAAACGAAATTCCAATGTTTTCCTATTTCTTATACTTACAATTATTATTATTTATATTCATTTTTTCTACATCTATGTATGCTAATAGCTTATGGCAATTAAATGCTGTTTTGCAAATGTATTAACAATAGTAATAATGCCACTTTAAGTTCCAAAAATTAGCAACATCATAGAGATGAGACAGAAACTGCAGCTGTATTTATTCATATGTGACCCATTGTGACTGTGTACTTTATATTTCTGGAGGTAATTTTAACGCAAGGTATTTATTACATTTACAGTTGTCAGCCAACTAGCAAGTGATTTATTTATTCACCAGAGTCAATAATTGCTCACATTTGACACTTGTTGAGTGTTAATTTTAGACCCTGTAAGTAATTGTTATCTATTTTGCCCTTATTTGTTTCAATAAATTTTGAAGCAGTGGAATCTTTTAGTTCATTCTAATTTTAGTAGCTCTAACCATTAGCTATTAATAACAGATATACTATAATATAAATATTTTTTTCAACTATCACATAAGCCAGTTCATACCAAGCCTGCATTTTGTGTAAAACACAAGAAAACTATTTATACTACAAACAGAAAATAATCTGTCACGTTCGGGTTATAGTGACCATCTCGGGTTACTGTAATTCTGTTCTCTTGAAACTCCCAAACGGGAATGGGATGCTACGCTGAGTTTAGAAACATCTTTGTTCGACCGCTTGTGGGCATGTGTGGCAATACTGCGCTGAGTTTAGCTCGACGAGAATACCAACGGCACCACGCTGGAAGTGTCTGGACCCCTCAAGGTTATGTAGTGTGTGCGCGCAAAAACACGAGAAAAAGGCCTCAGACATGAGCATGGGATGTCAACTCTAGTACACATAAGCCCGGAGTAACACGAACATCCAAACTATAAAATCTGATGATGAATTTGTGTGGAGAGGACCAGCTTGAGGACCAGATTTCAGTGCCTCGTCGAAAAAAAAAAAGTAATTTTTGGACGAGGGCAATAAATGTGGCATAACTATCAATAATCCTTTCTTTGTGTTGGTCCGGTATTCTGTCACGTTCAGGTTGTTGTGGTGAACACACAGCAATGAAGATCAAATATTAAAGTTTAAACTTAACATAAACAAATATAAACAAAAGCAGACATCCAAACAACCAACACATGTAGACATTAAACCAGACCCATGTGACCTGCAAACACAGGAACTTATTCAATAGAATAACATAGTCTAATCAGTAACCATAACAACACATCCGGTACATTTACATTACCCATGAAACTAATGCGGGAGATGAACAAAGGCAAAAAACAAACTAAACCAAACTACACTTGTCATAATCCAGTACTACAATGATTTATGGACTTTCATTTTTCAGATGTCAAACAGTCGTTTAGTATACACATTTTTAACTAAATGCATTTTTACATTTTTAGTGCATGGATGGCGTCAAAACCTGGAAGAATAATTTGCCACTGGTTCTTTTGAGATTTTCGTTTGGGTTTTGTAATGGGGTTTTTACAATTATGAGTTAAGGAAGGTTTGTGGTAACCGTAACTTGACTTGGAAGTTTTGCTCTACAACGTAAATTACACACAACCATATTGAATACACATATTTATTTTAACTATAAGAATGTTTGGGGTGTGACTGTGCATTTTAAGTTTTAAAACTTCCAAGTATCTTTACCACAGACATTATTTCCCATCGAAAAACCCCATTGTAAAATTTCATAGGAAATCTAGAGGTAACTTGACAAATTAGTCTTCTGAGTTTTGAATTGATTTAGGTGTGACCAGGATTGTATTAACGTATATAATAGTACTTTAATAGTAATGATTAAAACAGTTTAAATATGAAACCCCTTATTAAAACGTTTTAGTTGAATTAATTATAAAACAGGTTGAGTGAACGTACATGTGGCAAGCAGCGGGGCGAGGGACCGTGAGAGCAGGCCGGTGACGAGTGTTAATGAGTGCCAGCTGCGTGACACGCCGGTCTCGTCTCGCGGCCAAGTGACGGGAGCATAAAAGGAGGAGCAAAGGCAGCGGAAGACGAGAGAGGACCAGGCCTGGATTTTATGTTGAGTTTTGATTTACGTTTTATTATGTGTGTGTGGGCAGTCGTCCGTGAGGGGCTGCCCACATTTTATTATGTGTGTGTGTGTGGGCAGTTGTCCGTGAGGGGCTGCCCGCGGTTTTACTTTCGTTTTGTTTATTTATTTTGAATTAAAGTTTTTGAACGATCGCCGGTTCCCGCCTCCTTCCTTCCATCCACGAACTTCGTTACAGTACATTTTAAAGTTGAAGTCAAGTTTGAGCCAACTAAAAATTATTAATTCAGGTAACAATTTCTAGAACGAAATTGACTGAACGTAAAAAATCTGTGGAACTAGTTACTAAATAATAATTAGTTGAAAGCACGTACATTTTTTAACAGTGTAGGTTTATAAAATACACTGGAACCTGTGGAGTGTGTGTGTGTTTTTAAACAGCTGTAAAAAAAAAATGGGAGTAATACTCTGATGCAAATGATAATGTTTAGCAAACTTGTCATTATCCCCAGACAGGCCATATAATGTCATTCATAAAGGTGTGAAAGATATAAATTGACCTCAGTGCAGCACACTGACTTTTTTTAGTTTGATATAGTGTATGTGCTGATGGTATAATCTCCTCTCACCCTGACACTGCCTTCCAGCCTTTTGTTTCTCATCAGCTTTTTTGTTGGAGGTAAAATGAGGCATTTAGAAGAACAGGGAGGCTGCAGCGCGCTTTCAATCTCCTGCTAGAAAGTGACCGGATACATCTAGGAACACTGCGGTGGGGATGAGATATCAGCACGCGGCTTAAGATGCCACACGCACTGATAAAAGTGGCTGAGATGGATGAACCTAAAATCGCTGGCTACACATCACATTAAGTTGGCAGGGGTCCTCAGAGGAGGATTCAAAAACGGCACAGATCGGTGTGATAGAAACAACATGGAGGAAATGCATCTTGGGGCTGAGGGGGGGATTCATTGCTTTTAAAATGTTATAAAATGGTTTCTATCAGCAGACGTCTAAGGTGCCTGACTCTCCTTTGATATCTGTCATCATTTCTCCACTTGGAAACTGACTGTGAAAAAGGCATATCACTTGTGCAGTCGCTGGCATGAGCCCACATGCAGTCATCAAGACAGAATATTTTAGATAATGCCGGTACACTGTAATGCATATGGAAAGCAATACGCTTATAACACCACACACACATAAAACACTGTTGAATCTGCCAGTGGTGGTTCTCTGTTTGGAATATAGCTTGTTTCTAACTGTATTTGCCCTCACTGGCTGTTAAATTAACCTTTTCAGCAAGCGCCTCTGAGCATGTCAATACACACGCTCAATAGCTTAAAAGCATCTATTATCACCATTGATTTCTGTTTGTCAGATCCAGCTTGGGATTGATCATTAAAGCTTTGATTTTTCTGCTCATCTTGCATTGAAAGTGCACACTTTGTGACTCTACAATAGAATTTATACAACCCAAATAAAGGTCTTCTATCAGGGGAGTTGTGGGGGTCTATCAATTGCAAACGAGCCCTGGGCAAATGAAAATACAATTAGGCTTGAGTGTGAGTTTAATTATCTTTTAATTATTAAGTACACATTAACCTTGGGTAATGGAAATGCTTTGTGAGAGAGATAACGGCACTACCTTTGACTTGATAATTGATTAATTGGCTTCCAATTCAAAAAGCATCAATGAAAACACCAACTGAATGACAAACATTCATTTCTGTGTTATGGATCTCCTAACCTTGTGCAAAGCACATGACATTACTGTATTTATTTATTAATGTGATTTATTGTTAGTATAATCTATACATTGTTTATTATTTATTATTCAAAGTTATTATACAGTCTAACCAATACAAAAAGTCAAAGTCATGGAATTAAATGGGATATTATCTGACTTTGAGGAGTAAGCTATTATCAGCCTATCATCCAAACTATGTTCATTGTCTATATATTCATCTAAAAGGGATTAGCAGTTGCCGCCTAAAGTCTTTGAGGCCCTGTCGAGTTGCTCCCTTAGATGAGGCCCCTGCTGGTCAGCCCCCTCTACTGGGAAGCAATCGAGGTTGATTCCAGCGAACGCATGCTGCTCCAGTCGCCTCTAAAAAAACATGCAGCTGGGCAGCGAACTTGTTTGCACACTGAAAATCCTTTGTGGAGATTTATGGAAGTCGATGCTGTCTACGATGCTCGGACCACATCAATTTCCAGTGAACGTATGCTGCTCCAGCTGCCTCCAGAAAGACCTCCAGCTGGGGATGCTGCGTTCGCACACCGCGAATCCTCCGGAGGTTCGTGGGTACCAAAGATCCCATTATAGATCTGAGGTACTTGAACCATTCTCTGAGAAGATTCAGGTTCAAGATAATTACTATCCCATCGTGATTCAGATCCAGTTCGAGGACTGGTTTGTCACGATAAATCTAAAGGATGCATATTTACACATCTCCATCCTTCAGGAAGTTCCTGAGGTTCGTTTTCAGGGGAGAAGCATACCAGTATTGGATTCTTCTTTTTGGCCTAGCTCTTTCCCCTCACACCTTTACCAAGTGCATGGATGCAGCATTGGCGCCTATAAGACCCTAGGGTATCCGAGTATTGAATTATTTTGATGACTGGCTGATACTAGCCCAGTCGCGAGAGATGGCATTATGGCATCGAGATGTCGTCCTATCTCACATAAGGTGCTTGGGGCTGAGACTGAACACAGCGTGTTCACGCCGCCCCAGGGGACTACGTTCCTGGGAGTCATATGGGATTCGACTACGACCCGAATGTCTCAGCAATGAAGGTAGGCCACAGCCGCACTATGAAGCAGTTCTAGAGACTGCTGGGTCTAATGGCAGCAGCATCCAATGAATCCCGTTCGGCCTGCTATACATGAGTCCCCCTCCAGTGGTGGCTGGGGACCAAGGGGTTCTCCTCAAGAGGAAATCCGTTCCGTATGATCAGGGTAGCGCGAAGGTGCCTTCTTTCCCTGGTCATATAGAAAAATACCCCAGACCTGGGTATGTGCCCAAGGTACCATCTAGTGCGGTCAGTGATTCTTCAGGCATTCCATCCTCCGCCTCATACGATGGCAGAGGAAGCCAGACTTCCCCTCCTCTGCCCGGCCAAGGCATTGAGGGTAGATTTGGAGAAGTCTGCACAGTGAGGAGATCAAACCAGCTGTTGGTGTGTTTTGGGTCACTCAGAAAGGGCTGCCTGCTACTAAGGGGACAATCAGTAATCGGAATGTCCAGGTTATAGCCATGGCTTATTGAGTGTGAAATTTGCCTTCACCCATAGCCATGAAGTCTCACTCTAAGAGGGGCATGGCCTCCTCAGTAGCCCTCCTTTCTGGAGCCTTGCTTCAAGAGATTTGCGAGGCAGCGGGTTGGGCCACTCTGTACACCTTCATTAGGTTCTATAGTCTGGATCTCCCTGCGACGGCGGGTGGCATGGAGCTCGTGTTAGCTGTGCCTGGTATTAGCTTCACACTAGGATGGGCATGATTTTGGTGTGGCATAGTGAATATTCGTTCCCCAAAGTGTCATTTGACACAATTCGAGTTCCCTCAAAATGGAACGTCCCAGGTTATGACTATAACCCTTGTTCCCTGAGAAAGGGAACGACAACTGCTTCTTGCCACCACACCATATCACGTGGAAGCGCTTGCTTCATCACAAAAAGAGGCTGTTTATTCTATGGACCTGCATTCTTTTGTAGCTTCCTGCCTGCCGTAATTTACTATATCATGACGCAGCACCAATCAGGAATGGTGACTGATTTCATCCATGTTTCAGAAGTGCTAGGCTAAGGGACTATCCCCAAAGTGTCGATTGACACAGTTCTCATTCCCTTTCTCAAGGAACAAGGGTTATAGTCCTAACCCAAGAGGTTTTATTTAGAGTATGGGTCTATCTGACGTCAGATAGGTGGAATGTCCTTGTATGGGCCGTACAGGATCTTCTGGATCTTCACATGAACTACTGAGCCACAGCTGGCCCTGCTGTTTATAAACAAGGTACACTTGAACTCTAGATTTGTACTACTGCTTACATTAAATCGCATAATTAGCCCAGTAAACCAAATTAAGTCCTCATAAACCACGAGTAAAACACACAAATGTTGTAAAACTTGTGAGCATGACAAGCTGCTAAGAGCATATATAAGTTACAGTACATAACATTGAGACGTCCTGCTGTAGTCGTTGTTGCTGCTTCTCCTGTTCAATTTCAGCCTCTTGATCTGATTCTGTATAACATACTGTATGCAGGGCTTGACATTAACACCCGCCAACCCGCCAAATGCGGGTAGATTTCAGCTGTGGCGGGTAGGGCAGCCACTCCCACTAGCCACTTTGGCGGGTTGAATATAATTTACAGCTAAATGAAATGCCAAGACCGTTGTGTCACAAAAGTGGCTACAATTCTTTATACTTAGTGAAGGCGAGATTGACGGAATCGCGCTGAATGACACCCAAAAAAAGCGTCTCTGTCGCACGCGTGATCAGTTCTCCTTGCTCCTGAAATTGAATAGTCAAATACACGCGCAGTCGTGCACACTGATGTCAAAATTTCCATCGCATGAACACTGTGGGTTATGGCTTAAGTGTACGTAAACAGGTGGGTAATAACTTAATATGTGTCACAAATATTACATCCATGCATTCAGCAGCCGAATTAAATACCTGTCTGTCATTAATGTTAATCAAACAACTACAGATGTTAAATAAATGTATACATATTAAATAAATATGTATTAGTATCTGAATTTTTATTTTATTTTTTATTTACTATTGCTTTTGTAATTTGCTCAGGGTATTTTTTAATATATATATATATATATATATATATATATATATATATATTAAATATAGGGGGGGTCACTCTGCATTTGAAAGTTTAAAAGGGTTTTAAATCTTCTAAATCAAGTAAAATGACTCAAAATCAAGTAATTTAGGCATGCCAAATTCAACTTTAAACATATACAATGTAATTTCCAAACAGCAAAATTATGGCCGGTGAAAATGCTGAGTGGCTAGTAACTTTGGAAAACCACTAGCCACAGTGGCTGGTGAACAAAAAAATTAATGTCAAGCCCTGACTGTATGTATGGATAAATCTGATTGATCTCAATGGTTTATTAAGGATAACGTTTTTTTTTTCTCCACGTTTAAGGATGTCAGAGCTTTCAGATACTCGCAATGGAATAGCTGAGCGCTCGTCATTCTTTAGCTCTGCCTACACAATATGCCTCCAGCCGCTCGTTCTTTTCCAGAAAGACTCGGTACAGCCTCTTTCTTTTATTAATATAATAAAACTACAGACTTTTCAGAGATATAAAGGATACAATACTACTCTATAAGTACTCAAGATTGACATGAGATTGACCAAACTAAATACCCATTTAAGGGAGGGTTAGGTGTAAGGGAAGTGTCAACGGTGTAATTATAAATGTAACTACGGAAATTAATTACAGATGTAATTACATGCATGTCATTAGAGAAATTTAAGTAAAATAGAAAAACATGCACGTACACAATAAGTGAATTGTATTAAATGATTTATTAAAATGATATCACATTGTAGTTAAGGCCATCTAATATAAAGTGGGGCCGGAAGCTATCTCAAGGTGGTGAAATCCCATTTTGAACATGCAGTCTGGATTATAAAAAAGGACATGAAAAATGTCTCATTTGGCTCTGGGTAATGTCAGACATCCATACACATTTAGGTCATTTCCTGTTTAATCTTTCTTTTGTCTTTTTTTTTTTTTTTTTTTTTTGTTGCTTTCATTATCCCAGACTGTTTTACAACCTAGACTCAGATACAATCTCTATTCTGATATGACTTTATTTCTAAATGGAAAAAAGGAAGATCAAATCAAAACCCTGTTTCTCATAAGAGAAACAAAAATTAGATGAAGGGAAAGAGAGTGAGGGAGTGATAGAGAGAAAGAGAGCGAGACAGAGACAGGAAAATGTCATCTACCATCAACAAAGAAAGCAAGTAAGAGGGATGGTGTATAGAGATGGAGAAAGATACTGTTGTAATCTAACATCTAGAAGCTGCAACATAAAAGGTGAACAGTGATGAAAGTCTGTGTCATTTAAACAACAAAAAAGGTTTCTTTTCCATCATCCAGCAGCAAAAGACAAAGGGAACAAGAGCAGGAGAGGCCAACGGGACCTGTGACATCAGGGTCACTCTGGATGGTCCAGAACAACACTACATAATGCCCTACTTCCACCCTGAATTCTTCAGCACAAAGAAATCTCTACATTCTTTTGTTATCATGGCTCCAATATAAGACACGTTGCAAAAAAACAAAAAAAAACAGCAAAGGGACACATCTGACATTCGTTATCAAGGTTCCCCTCCTTAGTGACAATTGGAATGGCCAGAGTGAAAGTTTTATTTACAAAACACAACAAGTGTGATATTCATACACACTTTCTGCATTGTTTTAGCACCCAATTCGCTACATGAATTATGCAAATACGTTAACAGCGCAAACACATCCAAAACTTTTGCTGAATGCAATTTGCATGGTGCAATTCCCCTTCTCGCTAAGTTTTGTGAAAAATTGCAATCTAAAAACAGTCTAATTTACATAGAAAGAAGGTATGCTGGCTTGAATTACATACTCATTTAGCACCTGGTTAAACGGGATTGCAGGTGCTTACTTAGTAAACAACGTGCAGGGTTTTGTGCTGAAATACCAAAGGCAAAAGTGGTGCAACTGTTTGGTTGCCTATTCTGGTCACTAGTATTCAGCACAAATCAAACAGATTGTTTAATGTTCATATTCTATGCATTACCTGAAAAGAATCATGCCGTTCTTAAGAGCAAACACAGGATACAACATTTGCAAAGGCCGACCAGGCATGTAAATGAGAACCAACAGCAATGTGTCACTGCCTGAAGCAGAATCGGTGTTCCCTTTCATAGTCAAACTCAACACTGCATCTTGGGTCAACGCTATGGAGAAAGCCATCAATGTGCCTGGTGCCTAAAGGACATGTAAACACACTCCAATTTAATTGGCTGACGACAACTCGTGGTATCATGAGCAGTGTTGGGGAAAGTTACTTTGAAAAGTAATGCATTACAATATTGCATTACTCCCTTAAAAAGTAACTAATTACGTTACTTAGTTACTTTTTAAGAAAAGTAATGTGTTACATTATGTTTGCATTACTTTTTTTTCACCTGGGCTGGGCTTGTTTTTTATATATATAAAAAATATATATATATTTTTTTTTTGAGCAAATATAAAGACTCACACCAAAAGTAGATAATAAGCCTTTTTCTAATTTTGTCCCCATAATGTAGTGATTACCAGATGAAATATGTCATACCCATGTCATTATACACATTTGTGTACTCATATTTCACAAAAACATGCCCACACACACACAAATATACACACACACACACACACACACACGCACACACACGCACACACACACACACACACACACACACACGCACACGCACACGCACACACACACACACACACACACACACACACACACACACACACACACACACACACACACAGACAGTTAAACTATCTCTTGAGGCAGATCTAGCCATCTGTGCCACCAAGCACACAGCCAATGAAATTAGCCATTCCGTGATTGCTGTAGATAGAGACGCATCTGTAATAAGTAGAAACATATATTCTTTTTCCAGGAGATATGTCCCTTATGTCCCTCATCCTTAAAGGTTTACTTCAGCGATTTCGTAATAAGCTTTGTCTCAGTAGAAATCCGGTAGTATAATATTCTCCCATATCCCAGAGACGAGAGATTTATGAATTTTATTCCTGGAAAAAAATCCTCAGATGACGCAAATACCGTCACTTTGCGTCATCTGAGGATTTTTTGGCCAGAGGCTATAGAGACTCCAGCCAGTAGAAGGAGCTATTTCCGCATGTTTTCAACCCGCCCATGTGGTTTGGGATCGCACTCACAGAGCTCGGTTTGGGCAGCTGTGGGCATTCATGTAAACGAAGCGGTGCAGAGCAAAGTGAGTGTTTCAACTTTTCAAATGAATTCCAAATTAATGAAGTTAAGCTTCCATAGACATGATCTGAAAACACGTCAGACTGAACACGTGCTGTGAATGGGGGAATCCGTGGAATTTCCACCCCTCGGTGGAAATCGCGCTCAGAGCGCAGTGAAAATCGCGTTCGCTGGGGCACTGTAGTGCGAGGGAAAAGGGCACTTTCACTTTCAACCCCCACTTTAAAATAGCCTTTGGGAGTGACCGCTTAGGGCAGTGAAGCAAGTGCATTCTGTGAGTTGTTGTCTTTCATCCGAATGAGCCAAAAATAAATTTTCTGGCTTTTCTCATTCTAAAAGGCACCAAATTCTACTACATAAATGACCCAGTTTAAATACACATTAATCTTCCCAGCACTGAAGTACCCATTTAATTGACCTGCATGATTGGCATGATATAGAGTATGGAGTAACATTAAGATTCTGAGTTGGAAAAAGGCAAGGACTCGACAACAAGTTCCAGGGCCGGATTGATAGATCATTGATGTTCCGAGCCTACATTATCATCATGGCTTTGTCCTGTGGAGAGCAACCATCCTGAATTGGCACAGGATTAGAACAGGAATCTGAAACTGTTCTTTCTGTGGCATATTTCATATGCACACTATGCAGTTCTTGATTGCAATTGATGTGTGCGGCTAGTTTGACCTATGTAAAACCGCTAGCCAAGCAGGTAATGGAGAAATGCCTTTATTTAAGTCAGGGTTGAGCTGCTCTCCCCCAGAGTTTTTTTTTTTTTTTTTTTTTTTTAAGTTGGACATAGCTTCCCTATGGCCTCCTTGGTGTTGGAGTATGTGGATTAGAGTTACTGGCAAACTATAGCTTGCCTTTCTCTTGGTTGCCTCCCTGTCTGAGTAATGGCAAGGGACAAATCTCCCCTTTGGATGGTGGTATTTTTTCTCGACTTCATTCACTTCCCTCCCCAACTATCGTCGGGTCTTGCAGTAGGGACAATACTCCTCTTACAATGGCCATGGTTTGACAATGCAAATAGTAAAGGAAGATCACCTATGGGCCATCCCTCCTTGTTATATGTCACTCTATAAGGTTATGGTAAGATGCTTGCTCCCCTTTTAAAAGCAAAGTTTGCCTCCCCTTGATTTCAGTAGTCTAGAAGTAAGGCTCCCCTGTGGCTCCCTTGGGGTTGAGCCTCTCTTGTGTTGAGTCTCCCCTTTGGTTTGGCAGAAACATCAGAGGTGGTAGCCACTGAAAGATTTCTAATAACTTTTTGCGGGCTCCCTTTGGTAGTTGCCCTTTTTGAGCTGTAGATGGAGTGAGGTGTTTTATTACTTTGGAGTTGAGCCTCCCATGTGCGAGGCTCCACCTTGGAGAGGTAGCAACATTTTGAGATGGTAGCCACAGCACAGTGAGCTCCCTTTGGAAAACTGCCCTTTCGAGCCTTAGGGCTGAGTGAGGTGTTCCCTCCCAGATCATTTTGGGTATCAAAGAAGGGTACCTTGACCCCTTCTTAAAGCCCTGGTTATCCTAGTTATTTTGCCCTTGTTCTTTGAATAAGTTGTGGGAATGTACCTGGATTCTAGGAAGAATGAGACGCATGGTGCGAGCACTCCCCTTCCAGGAGATGAGTTCATGACAAGAATCTGTGCAATTTGCCATTCTTGTATTATAGCCTTTTATGTAAAGAATTAAAGCTGCATTTCTCTAAAATAGTGGTATGCCAAGGCTGATAGTTAACACCTCCCTGTTACAGGCATTCCTTGAGAGCTGTAAGAAGTTTTCTGTAAAAGTTGGGTTAAATGATTTAATTAATCACCATAATAATGCATGTGGTAAAAAGTTGAAAGCCACATGATGAATTAGAGTGTGAATCAGATAAATGGCCATAAAACATGAGCAATGCTGATGTATAGAAGCACAGTGACATGTAACAGAGGCCTGTTAGTATTTGCTCTGCAAGTAAACCTTACTCCTCTGACCTCAAGAGATGATCTAGCAACCTAGAGGTTGTAGCCTTTAGCCTCCTTGTTAGAGCGGCAGTTAGAGCGTCATGCCGGCAGACCAGGGTTCGAGTCCTGCTTTGGAGCGGGTGGTTTGAAAAGGAGAGGTTACACATACACACAAAAACAAAACACCATCAGGTGTTACACACATAACCCAAAACAAATGCAATAAACAAACAAAAAACAGAAGATATAACATAAATAATTTGAAATATATGACAACTGGTCCCCGAAATGGGAAGATATCAAAGATGTAGATTGCTGATATGTCAGTAGAGATAAAGTCTATTCAGTATTCCTATTAAAGCTACACTGTGTGATATTTTCCCCCATCTAGCGGTGAAAAGGTATATGACCATCCAGTGAATAATAGTTTCTGTTCCTCTCAATTGCGAATTCAACTCCTACGGTGGCCGAATTAGTCCAAGATTAACATGGCAATCCACCTCTTCACATTCGACACGGTGCCATCGAGTGTTAAAACGTGAAAGGCGAAGCTTGAATTTACGGGTATGTCCCTCTTTGGCTAATGTACTTTTAAGATGGAGGGCCAACATGGCGACCGGCATTCGAACCCCGCACCCGTATGTATTTTCAATGGCATAATATAAACTTACGAGAATACTTTATTACGTGAAAGAAGTAAATATACATTAATGAGCACATATATTTTTGAAAGAACTAAGTGTTTTAGCTAAGAATAAACTAAAATAGTTACACAGTGTAGCTTTAAAACCTTTAGTGCATTAATCTGATTACCGCATCACGCTAACAACCATCCAAAGATTTCAATTGCTGGCACACCTGTTTGATAACATGCTGTCTCGAAGAAATTATACTAGACATTTTTTAACTCTGTCATGTACTTATATTCCCTGCTAAAATGCAATATCAGTGAATCACATCATACAATTAGAGATTTAGATAGAGCACATCAGTCACTTTTTGATCAGGACTGTTGAGTGTTAAATGCTGCAGCTTCAAATAACAAAAGCTGAGAAGAACAGAAGAAAAACTTGCTCGTGTTAAAAGAGATTTTCTGAGGACGTGGGTGAGAGTTAAAATTGAGCTTTGTGTTTAATGTCAGTTGCAATGATGAAAACAAAAGGTCCTCTAAATCAGTGAGGGCTCCTGTTTTTTTCTGCGAATTAGAAGTAACACTCTCTGAATTCATTCAATAACCACTGAATCCGTGGCAGATATCAGAGAGCACATGCTGGTGTTAGATTAACTTACTAGGACTATGGTGTTAAAGGTGCCCTAGAATGAGTTGAAACAATATGTTAAATTGTTCACTGATATCTGCATAGAGGGTACGTGGCTTATTTAAGGGCAAACATTTTCCAGATACAGATTAACAGGTCCATTTACAACCCTAGAAATAGTCCCTATAGGATGCAATGCTCTGTTTTTGCCTTATTTGGAAGAGTCATGAATATTAATGTTGAGCTCTGCTCTGATTGGCTTACTTCAGCATCTCACAGCACACAGCAGTTCAGTTGTTCAGCAAAGTGGCTTGTGAGTCCCGACAGAACAAAGACCGACTGAATGACACTTTAAGCAGAACATCTCAAATGGAGATTGCTAAAATGCAGCTTACTTGTTTATTGGTGTTTTCAGATCATCCACGCACGTGTAAGAGAGAGCTCGCGTGCATATGGTTGCCAGATTGTACATGTTTAGGAAAAACACTGGATAGTATACATGTTCTTTTCACAGAAAATATCTGAATGGGGGATTTAAATTACCTAAATATGGCAACCGCAAGCACGGACGCTCTTCTTTCCCTCCGACAAAACCAAAACCAGTGGTTTTTGTTTAAGTTTTTATTTTTTGACCATATATTATAGTTTAGACTCATCAACGATATTGCATGTTTATATAACGTTAGTCACAATGTAGGCTACGCAGTGACTGTGATGTACTCTGAAATACAAGCAACTAAAAACATCATAGGCCTACTTCAGTTCTCAAAAAAAAAAAAATAATAAAATAAAATAAATAAATAAATAAATATATATATATATATATCTTGCGTTATCTAGACAATGCTGTCTTTTTAAGAAACTTTCAATTTAATCAGAAATTGTTTAAACAGTCAATAAGTGGATAAATCACTACTTACTGCTGGCAGAAATATAGTTGCCCCTTTCTTCAGTTTAAGATGCTGAGTGAAGCTTGCTTGAAATAAGCCGAACAAACGAACGATTTTGAATTAAATTGTTGTGTATCCGATTATAATAAACATCAACCATGAAGTTTGACATTTTTTATCTGTGGGGTAGAAAAGTCCTTATGTCCCCTGCACAGCCTGGAACATGACATATGTGTCCATGAGAGCTGCTGTTTTCGCTATCCTCGAGAATCGTTTGTTTACCTGCAGTCCTGCTGATTCGCTCTATCAGTTCCGCCTGACAATGAACATGTTCGGACATATGCAAATGTTGGGGACGTACATATTAATGATCCCCAGTGATTGCGTCATTGGTGGCGTTATGTTGAGAATCACTTATTTTTCCGTGGTGTTTTTCATGCACAAGATTTACATAAGAAGTAGGAGGCAATGGTGTTTGAGACTCACTGTATGTGATGTCCATGTACTGAACTCTTAATATTTCACTATGGCAAGATTAATTCAATGTTTCATTCTAGAGCACCTTTAACATGTGTTGTATGGACTGGAATTCATTCCAATGACGTGCATTCCAACGCATGCAAATGTGGTAGACCGGAAACTCAAGCACATGCAAAGATGTGTCGGATTGTTCAATTTCAAAAGGTTTGTTTTGTGAACTCTGACCTGCAGGGGTAGTTGTGGCCTAATGGTTAGAGAGTCTGACTTGTTACCCGAAGGTAACAGTTTGAGTCACAGTATCAGCAGTGAATGTAGGAGGGAGAAAAAAAGGCAGCCTACTGCTCCAGATGTGTGTCCACGGTATGTGTGTGTTCAGCATTCACTGACGTGTGTGTGCACTTGGATGGGTAAAATGGAGAGAACAAATTCAGAATTTAACAAATTCATCCCTTTCACTTCACTTCAAATCCTCGCCTCACGTCTTGCCACAATATTTATACATTATCAAATACAACTTTCTGTCACAGGTTGAATTTTACTTGTTTTGTTTAAAATGTTGAATTTTCTGGCTCAGCAGAGGCCTGTTGCATGAAGCTAGCTGAACAAACTCAGAGTTTCAGGGTAGGTTTAGAGTTGACAAATCCAGATAAATCCAACCTGGCTTAGATCAAGTTCAATGTTTCTCAAAGCTCTGTAAAAATGTTCTCTGTCAACTCAGGTTTAATCCAGAGTTTGCGATCAACTCTCAAGTGCACCTGAAAATGTGACACTTGCGGCAAACAGAATCTCACAGTGTTCGTTTGATTCACTTCTGTTCTGAAGATTGAGAGATCGTTTTGAAAATGATCATGAAATGAAATGTGTTTACAAGGCAGGAATAAACACTTTAGTTTGAGCAGGCAGATGAAAGTATAATCAGACTATATCAATGCATGATGTGAATCAAAGAAATTTGCCTAGGTTCACAAAGAGCTCAAATTAATACACATTGTTTAAAATAATTATGAATGGATGTATTATATTTAAATGACTATTTGGCTACTTGTAAATTAATATAATATTTATATGAACATATTATATGAATTCAAAGTGATTACAATTCATATAATAAATAACTAGCACCAAAAGATGCACAATGTTTTTCTAAAGTTTTTTTCATTACAAACTGCTTTCATTTGGAATGAGAGATGCAGGGTGTGTGGCTTTATTGCATCTTTACTGGCAGTTGATTGGTCCAGTTTGGGTTTGCGATCTCTAACCTAAAATAAAACCTGTTTCAGTGCAGGTGATGAACACTGATACAAACCAATCCACCCTTTTGAGCCCCCCCACCCAAAAAAAAAAAAAAAAAAAAAAAAAAAACTGAGTTTGCTCAAACTAATCTCGAACTTACCTGGGTAACAACTGAAACCAGCTTTGTGCAACAGGCCACAGTAACCAATTTATACTTTGTTATCTCTCTCTCTCCCTCTCTCTGTGTGTGGCCCTATAGTAAACCCTGCGTTATGAGGACAAAATGTCTCCACAAAGATGACAATGTCTGAAATCCTTCTCCTTGAGAAAAACAGCTTATAAATCCGACAATTATTATTTATTTTTTTAAAGTATAAATGCAGAAAGTTTTCTGTGACGGTTAGGTTTAGGTGTGTTAGGGTTACATTTTGTGCAGTATAAAAATCATTATGTCTATCGAAATTCCCCATAAAACACCATGCATAGTTTTCGCCGGGGCATAGCCCCATCATCAACGTATATTATCTTTCTGTAGTTTTAAAGGAAGTTAAAATATATTGGCAGCCTTAAAATGTATCTTCTTTAGGTATAACAAAGCAAAATCATAATATGCTCTTGAACCTGTGTAAGTACTGCCTGGGGTAACCTGGTTGAACTCACAGGTATAAAACATTGACCATCTGAGCTTGTCCAGATTTGGCTGTAATCTATCACTAAATACCAGATCTGTCCTTCTGAAGGTCACTGAAAGTCCCATTACAGATAAGGAATTAACACTCAAAAGTGTGACTTTCTGTCTCATCTTGACACAACTTCTAAAACAGCATGTATTAATCATTCACATCCCAGTGCTGTGCTCTCTTTGAAAAGAGACGGACAGGCCTTTTTAGAAAAGGTCAACCTTTCAAATAGCCGACAGGGAACGAGGGAGCGTTAAGAGATCATTAATCACTCTTTGATTGACACAGAAGTCTTTGTATTGTAACTACAGCAATGTAACCATGCTGACTGTTTTTTAATTACACAGATTTACAATGAATTGACCATCTTTGATGATTGTCACAGCTTTTTCATCTCGAAAAGGAAAGCAGTACCTGAGCCAAGCTAAATGAGACCAGCATTCAGCAGTTTTTAAAAACATTTCAAGACAAAACTTACAGTAAAAACATTTTTTGTCAAAAAATACACTATTTTTGCATTTATTTATTTATATACACCATCAGGCATAGCATTATGACCAGGTGAAGTGTTCAACATTGATTATCTCTTAATCATGGGACCTGTTAGTGGGTGGGATATATTAGGCAGCAAGTGAAGATTTTGTCTATCAAAATTGATGTGTTGAAAGCAGGAAAAATGTGCAAGCGTAAGGATTTGAGCGACTTTGGCAAGGGCCAATTTGTGATGGCTAGATGACTGGGTCAGAGCATCTCCAAAACTGCAGCTCTTGTGGGGTGTTCCTGGTCTGCAGTGGTCAGTATCTATCAAAAGTGCTCCAAGAAAGGAACAGTGGTAAACCAGTGACAGGGTCATGCGTATCCAAGGCTCATTGATGCACGTGGGGAGCGAAGGCTGGCCTGTGTGGTCCAATCAAACAGACGAGCAACTGTAGCTCAAATTGCTCAAGAAGTCAATGCTGGTTCTGGTAGAAAGGTGTCAGAATACACAGTGCATCAAAGTTTTTTTTTTGCATATTTCACTTAATTTAGTCTTTTTTCTAACCTTGTTGGGCAATTTGTTGCATAATTTTGTTACATGGATTGCTACATGGGTGGCAATTAAACAGTACACAGATCTCAAGAAACTGCTAAGCAGAAAAATCAGTTAGGTAACAATGTTAAATATTCTTTATATAAATATTTTCAATAAAGTTATACATGTATTTTCCCTATAGATATGAGGTTTGACTCGGGTTTTTGACTGTTTATTACCAGTGATTTTACGGTATGGTTGTTGATTTTTGTTTTGGAGTTAATTTTCAAAATTAACTTTGAGGACTCAACTGACTTCAAACAGGTGCAGCTCACCTTTTTTAATAGAGAATAACTCATTTTTGAAAACAGGTCATGTGTATATTAAAGTATAAAACATATTGGTTATGCATGTAACCCTCATTCCCTTTCAGTCAGTCACGTTCAACATACATTGACGTCAACAAAGTATTGGGATCCCAATACTTCGTTGAGGTCGATGTAGCGTCGAAATTGACAGACTAAAAGGGAGACTCTTATCGGGCAATAAAAAAAATAACGGCGTTTATCTATTCTCAAAGTTGGGTTGGGAGCTGGGTCTATACCATCATTTCCCAACCAGGGTGCCGTCTGACGTGAGCTGGGGTGCTGTATAAAAGGTGCCGGCACGCACTTGCACCGGGGTTTATCGCACATCTGATGACGCATCTTTAATATGGGTTTTTATAACTTGAACATAATGTTTATGCTCGATGGATACACGTGCTGGCTTCTCAGTGATACACTACAACAACAGCGATAATAAAAGTTGTTGTAACCCCTAGCGTAACGTATGTCAGAGGATAGCACACACATTCTGAAAGCCTTCGGCAGAAATCAGATGAGCCATTTTAATCTAGATTAATTTCAAAATTAAACTACATTTAAAAAAATAATATATGCCTCCAGTACATCCCAAAGATTTTTTTCATCACATCTCAAAGACACGTTCAAAGACAGAATTTAAGGTCTGGAAAATTATTCTTCATGCTCCCTTCATTCTTTCACAGTTTGAGTCTGATGAAATTGCCACCCTAGAATATGGCCATGATGTCTTCCTACATGGTTGTAAAATAATTTAAATACACACCATCAATTAAATGGACTGCATTTATATAGCGCTTTTATCCAAAGCGCTTTACACTTTTGCCTCACATTCACCCATTCATACACCGACGGCGATGTCAGCCATGTAAGGCGCCATCCAGCTCGTCGGGAGCAGCTGGGGTTAGGTGTCTTGCTCATGGACACTTCGACACTTGGTCAGGTGGAACCGGGGATTGAACCACCAACCTTCTGGTTTGTAGACAACCTACATGAACCACTGAGCCCCTGCCGCCCCTGTGGTAATTAGGGTTAGAATAAATGTTGCCAAACATATAAAATGCTAGAAATAATCTTAAGCATTAGCCAATTTATATCCAAACTGGATTTTTGTTTTGTTTTTGTCAGGCAGTAAATAATAACATAACATAACATAACATAACATAACATAACATAACATAACATAACATAACATAACATAACATAACATAACATAACATAACATATAACGTCTGTAACCTTAGTTCCCGGAATAGGAACGAGACGCTTTGGGAATGCCTCTGCGTGATTGCGTCGTGAATCACGAAGTTAATCAGTCCAATAGAGAGACGGAACGTCATAGGCGGGTGACGTCATCGACCCGGAAACTATAAAGCCCTCCGGCAAACACACGCTCCCAGCTTCTGAGAAAGGCCTGAAACAAGCCGCTAGAGGGCATGCGGGGAGTATGGCCGGGTGACGCAGCATCTCGTTCCTATTCCGGGAACTAAGGTTACAGACGTAACCGAGGCGTTCCCGTTCAAGGAACTCGAGCTGCGTCACCGCTCTGGGAACGAGAATACCCGCGTCTCCATACAAGCCAGGTGCCCGTCTGTTGAATTGTCTAAGGAGCGAGCACCCGAGCCCCAGGAGTAGAATTTATGTCTAGTTCATAGAACCTGACAAAGGTATGAGGCGAAGACCACCCTGCCGCATCGCATACATCTTGCAGGGAGGCCCCTGCCAAGAGAGCCTGAGAGGCCGCCATATCCCGGGGAGAGTGGGCCCACACAGCCAAAGGAGAAGGCTGCCCGACCACCACATAAGCGAGGGAGATGACCTCGACCACCCACTTGCTCATCCCTTGCTTTGACACCGGACCCCCCCTCGAGGGTGGCCCGTAGCACACAAACAGCTGTTCCGACTTCCTCCACCGTGGGCAGAACCCTGTTGAAAGGAGGTGGACGCCATCTGAACTGTATGGCGTACCCCTTTTTTATAAACTGCAGGACCCAACAAAAAATATTTGGCAGATTCTCCCACTCTGCCACAAAATCTACTAAGGGTACCAGCCTCTCGAGGCTGGCTTCTGATGTACTCTGTACCGCGAGTGCAGCGCCCTGAAACGTTGAACCGGCAGGGAACAACTGACTCGACGGCGCCACTCCCCTCCTTAGAGGGCACGAGCCATCCTTGGATGACCCGTGAAAGCCCTCCACACCCCGAAGCTCGGTCGGGGTTGGTGGAATGACCCTGTGAGGGCACCGAGGGCCGACGGGTACCGTATGATGAGGTAAGCAAGCACCACCTGCCCCCGGAGGGGACCACCCTCACCGTCCTGACCACACAGGCGTCAGGACTTCTTCGACACAGCCTTGCACTATATCAGCCCCAATCTCATCACTTTCCCCCAGGTCCTTCAGCAGGTTAGCCTAGTATGCCTGCATAATAGCCATTGTATGCAGACATACGGCGGCCAGACCTGCTGCCGAGTATGCTTTACCCACTAAAGCAGATGTTGATTTTAAGGGCTTAGTGGGTAAAGCGGGAGCTTTAATGGCCGATGCCGAATCAGGAGAGAGATGGCTCGCGAGCGTCTCTTCCATCCTCGGCATCGAACCATAACCATGCTGTAATACAGTTCGATGAGGAAGGAAGGAAGAGGACAAAGGGGTCGGCTTTGGACTGCTGACGGCTTTTATTAAACTAAAAATAGTCACTTGCACACTTCAGTGTGACTCTCTTTGTCATTCACTCAGTAATCGTTTCACTTCCGGGTCGCGGTACTTCCGGCTTCCGGTTCAGTCTCAGAGTCTCAGGGGGTGCGTCAGCAGTCCGTCTCTCTCCCATGCTTCCGATTCTGCCAGCGTTTTAAGCTCTCACCACGCCCATTACTGGAATAAGAGACAGGTGTTATCAATCTGCTTCCAACCCACTCACTTACCGCTCGTCCCGCGGCTCTCTCTCCCGCTGCAGACCTCGCTGAACCACGCCCCCCTTGCCACACATGCCTTTTCAACCCCACGATGTTACTGTATACTGCTGTATGGGGGTTGAAAACTCTGGATGACATGGGCCGCTTCCACGATCTCGACACCTCAGTGTGGAGTGGCGAATCTTCATCCCCCGTGTCGATACTGCAGATATCAACCTCCTTGGAGAACAGCCGTGGATCTAACGGGTGAAGGCTGAGAAAGGGCGGGGCCCGTCTCAAATCCCTCCGTTAGATCCAGATGCGAACCACACGGCATGAGCCTCCGCTGTGCCCCGGCAGCAGCGGGACCCGTGCCGCGGGGAGCGCGAGCCGGGGCGCCCTCCCTGAAGAGTGCCCGGCGGGATCGCAGCACGCAAAGAGGCAGCGCTTCACAGTGTGCTGCTCACCCAAACAAGCAACGCACATTCGGTGTGTATCCCCTCTGCGCGAGCAGGGAGGAACACACCTTCTGAACAATTGTTCGTTCGCCATTCTCTCTGTCAGTAAGTGTGTGTGATTTTGTGAGAAAAATAACAAAGTCTGAACTCAGACACAACACAGAGACAGTTTGGACAATGAAACATAGAGCACTTGTTGAAGGCAACAGAAGCTGGGGGCGTGCTTGCCGGCAGACTTTATAGTTTCCGGGTCGATGACATCACCCACCTATGACATTCCGTCTCTCTATTGGACTGATTACATACGTGCTTCACGACGCAATCACGCAGAGGCGTTCCCAGAGTGGTGACGCAATTCGAGTTCCATGAACGGGAACATAACATAATATAACATAACATAACATAACATAACATAGCATAGCATAGCATAACATAACATAACATAACATAACATAACATAACATAACATAACATAACATAACACAACATAACATAACATCATAAATTTATTATTAACATTTAAGTCGTGACATGAGTTGAGTTTTTCCTGGCATTTCCCTGTATCACTGAATGATTGGTGATGGTTAGCATGAGCTCAATACTTTCATGAGTGCGTATAATATGTAAAGACACCAGTTTTCTGTGACACATTTGATAATTACAGCACAGAATCTGAAGGGCTTACAGTGGAGTGGATCCAAGAGAATAGTCAACGAAACAATGGAACTGCACAAACAAACCTGTTCCTTCAAACAGAGAATGTAGAGAGATGAGAAGCAGAGAAACAGAGAGAGAGACAGAGGTAGAGAGATAGAACCCCCATAGGATATGTCTGTGCCAGAGTAAACAAAACACACACACTGGTCTCCAAACGCTAGAAAACAAATTAAATGGTGGGTAAAACCTCCCCAGACTGGAAAAGGTGTGTTCCATCTGGCTATGGAAGAAGAATGAAAAAGGCTTTGATTAACATGACATACCCTGACCTAACAGAAAGAACCAGGAAAAGACATTGTGGTAAAAACTAATAGGAGCGGTATGTGACCCAGGATATTATAGTATGAATTATTGATTTGATCAGAGGTATGCACCAGCCTCCTTACTGCCTGAAAAAAGAAACCCCAAGTGATGTTTACTGTTGAGATGTACTCGCTTTCTTTGACATCATAGGCACCTGTGTAAGAGCAGAACTAATATGAAGATGTGCACAGCAACTCCATTGGGAAATCATTTTATGGGCTATAGGTCATTGTACACAACCTCAAAATAAATAAATAAAACACTCTGTGGGCTGATTTTGGTTCCTCCACTACAAGACTTCCATTCTACAGCTTAAGACAGGACTGGTACTTATAGTCGGCCTCAGAAAAAGGGCAGTGATTGAGCATCAATCATTCTGTTCTTTATCATTAAATTGATTTAATAATAGTAGCTCTACTATTAGAAGCTCTTTTGGGCTGTGAGCTCACACTTGGTTGCTTCAATCAAATTGCTTCCAACTCTTTGACTGGTTTTAATGTCTTGGAAAATCCCTCTAGTATTCACAAAAATGAAAGGAGGTGAAATTGAATTATTAGGACCTGTGTTAATAATTACCTTCTAAGAAATTCTCTGCATACATTCTGGATCACTAATGCCATCTCATCGGCTTGTTTTGATTAAATTTCATTATAAGAACCCTTTTTTTTCTCACATGAATTGTGCAGAGTGTGGATTGGATTAACCTGAGATAAGTAATGTTTGAATGGGCACGGCTGAAATTCTTTTATATATATATATATATATATATATATATATATATATATATATATATATATATATATATATATATATATATATATATATATATATATATATATATATACTGTGGTACGCTTACCTTATATAGTGCCAGGGAAATTATTTATAAGGTACAAAAGTCAGAGGAAAATATTCCTTACCCCATTTATTGGGTAGGTCTTCCAGCTTAGTTCTCCCAGCACAGCAGTAGTGTCCAAGAGAACCACTATAGAGAAAAAAAGATGACAACTATGTCAACTATAAAGTCTCCAAAATCACAATGATTACATGGACCAGTTGCATAAACGTAGCCACTAAGTTCAGCCTGTGTCTTAGGAACTAGTTCAACCAACAAGGAATTAGATTACACCAATCTACCTTTTTACTGATTTAAAACAGTTCTGACTAGTCTTGAATAAAATAAAAAATAGATGACTAACTAGTCTAAGCTGTTTATGCAACTGGTCACATAATAAAACACTATGGCCATACGAAAAACACGTTTATGTTGAACATTTCATTAAAAAAATTAAATACAAAAAAAAAAAAAAAGTATATGAAAAGAGTCATCTTCAGTGTGAAATGCTAAATAGCACCAAACACAAAATGACAACAATACACTATATATATATATATATATATATATATATATATATATATATATATATATATATATATATATATATATATATATATATATATATATATATATATATGGTGTATTGTTGTCATTTTGTGTGTATATATATATATATATATATATATATATATATATATATATATATATATATATATATATATATATATATATATATATATATATATATATATATATATCAGGGTATTCTCACAAAAATGCGTATAAATAGTACAAGTGTGCAATGTCGTGGAATGTATATGCCAAAACTCATTTTGGCGTGTCTATGGCACGCGGTTTTTCGCGTGCATATGAGACGCATTTTATGGCGTATTATACATACGAACCCCCCACCCCACCACCCTAAACCTACCCAAGCGCGTGTCATATATACGCCCTGCTACCCTAAACCTACCCAAGCGCGTGTCATATATACGCCATAAAGTGCGTATCATATGCACGCGAAAAACAGCGTATCATATGCACGCCAAAATGAGTTTTGGCGTATACATTCCACGACATTGCACTCTCGTACTATTTATACGCATTTATGTGAGAGAGAGAGAGAGAGAGAGAGAGAGAGAGAGAGAGAGAGAGAGAGAGAGAGAGAGAGAGAGAGAGAGAGAGAATTAAAGAGGTCCATGAACTTGTGCACTATATTCAAAAATGTATGAAGTCATAAGATAGCTATGTGTGAAAAAATATTCTAATTTTAAAATTAAATTACAAATATATAATGGTTACACTTTATGTTAAGGTAATAATTTAATAATTTAAACACTGTAAAAAAAATGCAGGTCTCCAATTGAACATTCACGAGTTTGTGTGCCCATATAATCTTAGTGAAAGTGGTAAACAGATTTGGCTTGCTGTCTGCTATAGAGGGGCTCGGAGAGGATATTCTACCCGAGCTCCGATTGCCCCCCTATAACAGGCAAATAATATAAATAAAATAATGAATGAATGAGTCATTTATATAGCGCTTTCATATGTGCTACTGTACACCCAAAGCGCTTTACACTCGTGTCAGGGATCTCTCCTCAACCACCACCAAACAAAATTGTGTACAAAATTGTACAAAAGGAGGAGCAGGGGAGGAGGATGGATGCTTCAGGAACCAAAAAGGGGAAGAGGTAAGCTGCTGGTTTTATACCTTGGTATTAATTGAAAGATAAGATGGGCGTACTCCTCCCGAAATTATGTTTATTAACTTCACTTTTCTAGTGACTAATCACATCTGAATTTTTTAGTTGGTCAAATTTATTTTCTGTGAATTAAATTGCATCAATTCACAGAAATTCAATTTGGCCAACGGAAAAAATTAGATGTGATCAGTCACTAGAAAATGTTCAATTGGAGACCTGGAATTCTTTTTTATAGTGTACGTACTTACCATGGTGTTAGGGTAGGATCCATAATTATGCACAATTTATTGTTATTACTATAGTAAGTACATGTAATGTGTAGGACACTGTAAAATAAATAGTTACCAATATCATTTTGTTCTTTAAATTCATTTATTTTTGACATTTTCACTAGCTCTCATTGGTGTAATCATGAAAATTTATGAGAATTTTCCATGTCTCCATTCTCCTTTATCTCTAAATGAATGAGCAAAAGTGCCAGTACATTCTTCAAAATTTCCCCTTTTGATTTCACAAAGAAAAACAAATTTGAACAAAATCAAAACATCGTAAGTATAAAAAAAATGCCTGCAAAAAAACAATAGGCAGCTAAAAAACACCCACTCACAGTCACGTTGTTGATACCGCCTTAATACATTTGATTAGCATTCAAAGGATTAAAGTCCCATCAATCAGAAATGAGAGTCTTAACGGATCCCTTGAGTTTGACATCATTAACAGAGACACTATGGCAAAAACCACCCCGGAAGAATACACATATTAAACTACCGACCACAAATCATAAATTAACTTATTTAGCCTACATGCTAATAAAATGTACTCTTTAAAGCTATCACATCCACTGCCCCCTAGCAGGTGATTCAACACAAAAAAGTCATTTGCTCACCCACATAAGGCAGTTTGATATGATGAATGTGCAATTTCCTTTGTCTCTAGACCAGGACTTAATTACAATGTCTATCTATAAAACTGTGTCATGGGCGTAATACTCATGACACAAAGTCTGGTTATGTATCATTCTCTTTTCTACGTAAAAAAAAAAGAACTGTATTAAAAAAAAAAGACTTCAACAGTAAGCATGTCTGTTGATTTTTGTCTGTGTACAAGTGATCATTATTCTCACTCAGTAAGCGGTCTGTGTGTAAGACAGCTTCTGAATTTGTGTTGTAATACTGAGCTAATAATCAGCTTATCCGCCTATGTGTTGTCAAAGAGTTAACGTAATGATCCTCGATGAGTGCCTGTCTGTAGAGAGTCTGCAGACAGGTTGAGCACTACTGTTCGCCCTGATCAAATTTGCTTGACAATACTTGATAATTCTGCCTGGAAGTGATGGATCTGTGCTACTTACACACCCAAACAGAAAAATGTGAATTAGGGGGTTAGGCACTTTGGCCACTCATTCTAAATTGCATTACAGCTCTGTCTAGACCCAGTGTCTCTATCTTGAGTCATATTATCCCGAAATTTCCACACTCACTTTCTCGTTTACAATGAAGGGAAATTAAACATGTCTGCAAGCATATCCGGATAGAATGATCGATTTGTAATGACTTTATTAAGAGATATTTACCAGATTAGGCCAAAAGCCAGTCTATGATGCACACTGAATTGGTGAAAGTTAGGTCTCAATTTTTGAATAGGAATTATGCAAAAAAGAAATGAGATATTTTTGACCTATAAAAAGGGCACCCACCAATGATCCTTTGAAAATCGTTAAGAATTCATAATTCATAATTAGAGCAGTATGCGGTTAAACTTTAACCCTTTCACACATACTTTTAAAATATTTAGTTTTTTTTTTTATAATTCACATTCCAATTTCCATGGTGACATATAAAACTGAATATTCAAAATAAACTTGTTAAACAAGTTAGTCTTCTTATTCTCAAGTGTGTAAATATGTAATTTCTCAATAGCATTTCATGATTATGTCAGAATCTGTCGGATATAGTACAATTAAATTCATCCACTTCTCAAAAAAATCTAACGTGAAAGTCAGTGGCTGTTGAACTGAAAGACAAGAGTCACAATGTGTGTTTGAGGTGAATAATTTATAACCTTTAAAACATAATTTGACACCATGTTTTATTCAGAATAAAACATGGTGTCAAATTATGTCTGAAAAATTATTATTTTGATTATTATTGCAGCTTGTGTAGATATCAGTGTGTATTTTTAGAAATGATACATGTTTTTGCTAGTTCTTAAGTGTATTTAAATGTCTTAATGTAAACAGAAGATAAACAGATTTGACATGTAGTTACTATAGTAATAACAGTGAGTCAATGATGCATAGTTACATGCAATTAACCCTAAACCAAACTTTAGAAGTTTAGAAGTTTAATAATATAAGTACTTAAAGGGTTAGTTCACCCAAAAATAAAAAATACCCAATGATTTATTCAACTTGTCCTCCAAAATGAATACGACTCTATATGTCGTTTTTCAAGCAACTTATTACGACCTATATTTACGTTTTAAAGTCATGCGCCCTCTAGCTGGCGTAAAAATAATGACAGTGATATGTCTGACGTCATGAATTGACGTATGACTGTCTTTACCAACCAAAATGCATGTTCATTTTAAAGCAATGTCTGGACTTTTTACCACCATTTTTCATATTTCCATTTAGCAAAAATATATATTTTTAAATTACAACTACACCCACCCCATCCCTACCCAGTGATTTATAGGGCATACACACTTTATGAGCAACATGTGTTCCCTGGGATCGAACTCACGATCACATGATCACATGTTATTGTTGTATAGTGCAATGCTTTACCAACTGAGCTATGCAAAACCTGAAATATTAAGCAGATAAAAGGGGAAAATGCTTTGAAAATGAAAGTGTCCTGCTGTCAATAGGAGCACAACTTTAGAAAACGCTCTTGTGCATCATATTTAATTAAAATATTGTCGATAGGGGTGCAACTTTAGTAAACGCTCCTATGGGTCGTATTTCAAGGAAGTGACAAACGACCTATATAGGCGTATTGGTTGGAGGACATGTTGGATTTACTCACCCTCAAGCCATCACAGGTGTATATGACATTCTTCTTTTTAGATTAACATAATCAGATTTATATATATATAAAAAAATGTCCTGACTCTTCTTAGCTTTTTTCATTGTTGGGTGAACTATCCTTTTAAATTACACTGTAACATGGACACCTTGTCAGAGGACAAACTTGGCTTGTTCAGTCGGGAACACTAAACATCCACATAAATGTAATTACTAAACTAAATGAACTATATCAACTAAATTACTGATCTCCCCACATTGTCGCTATGTGACAATTGAAATGAGCTATAGATGACATTACCGCTTTCTCCAGAGCGGCTGTACAGCAGAATCAAATTCTGTTGCATAACCAATATTGATTCAATTAAATATTTTGCGTAAAACGAGATTTTGAAAAGGGACCTAGATCATGTGAGACTCCAGAAGAACTAGCAACAGTATGTGCAGTCACCATCAATTACAGGCATATTTCAATCCCTGTCTCATCCCCCTCCACAGGAGCAGTCATATGATCCTGTAGGATACTGCCATTAACCCATAGACATATTTAGTTCCTGGTATTCCTGCAGCACAACCTCCATCAGAGCCTCACTGATGGACATGTTGATTGCCAGTTCAACATAAAAAATAAAAAAGAACTGCACTTCCCAGATTTGACAGTGATAAAGAATCAGAATTTGCCTTACTGAAAATGGCTCTACATTTGTCTCTTAGGGGGGACATGGCAGCCCGTTCTCACTCCCAATGCGTCAAAATCTGAAGCATGGTTAAGTGCCTTGCACAATGAAGACACTGAAAGTACTCCTAGGCACCATTTTTCGATGCGCAGGGTGCTCCATTAATTTCAATGAGAAACCTTTGGTGTCATACACAGACACATTGGGCATGGGAATATTATCGTCATGATGAAATTATATTGGGTTATGATTTTGGCATTATGACAGGTTGGAGAGTTATTCTCAATTTAATCAGCCAGCATAATTTTATTTACATTTATTTACGCTATTTAGACACGTTTGAACATGTAACCCAACCCTGTCCCATCCCTAAACCTACCCATTTTTGTAGTATTAAATGATATAAAACACGGGATATAACAGGCAGATATGACTGCATCCACAATTTATTCAAAAAGTACAAATATTTAATGTGTTCTAAGGCTAAACGATTGGTTTGTGTGAAGGAAATCACGAAAAGCGATCAGCGTCTCCATCCGCCTTTAGTGTCTTCAAGCGTCTTCAAGGCACTTGACCATGCTTCAGATTTTGACGCTTTTGGGAGTGAGAATGGGTTGGACATGTTCATCTCGCTAAACAGTGACTACAAACTAGCTTGTTGTACTGTACATGCATGAGCCAACTCCACAACAAATACTGAGGGTGAGCATCCATTAAAAAAGTACAGTACAATCATAAATGATTGTTTGCACATTGTAACAATTTTGAATTATGCGTAGGAATGTGCATATGTGTATATGAAGACAACAAAAAGAAAAGTTCACATATTCACATGTATTTTCCACACATTTCACAAATCTGTACTTAATGCCACATAGCCTCTTTTAAGGCCAAAAGTGAAAGGCTTCAATTGGTAATTTGTTAGTAATTTATTGCATTAGTGATTCTCAACTATTGGGCTTTTGCAAACTTCCATGGGAGCCTTAGGATAAGAAAATAAGTATTTAAATTGGTTATTCATATATTTAAAAACCCACATCTAAAATAAAAACATACCGCTCCATAAACTTAAAACAAGTAAATGAGGTAAGAAAAATAAACTTGTTTTCTGATTTTCCTGATGCATTGCGTAAGAAAATTACTTTTTGTAATGTGGAATTATTAAACTAACCATGAAATCAGAATTTACTATTCTTATTTATTTACTTTTTATATGGAATGTTCCAGTCTGTATTAAAAATGTTTCATCTGTACACATCTTTTTTTTTTCATTTTTTTTTTCATGTGCCCTCATAATCTTTATTCAAAATAACTCCCCCTCTCTCTTGTATGCACTTGATGAACTGTCTTGTTTGCTGGTGTGTGTTATGTTCTAGTTCTGTTTTGGTTTCATTTAAAAAAAAAAAATCCAAGCTCTGGTTTAATTATTTTCCACCATCACTGAGTATATGACACATCTTTTCTTAGTTCTGTAAACCAGTCGGTGTGTATTTAATCTCTGTTCATAGTTTAGTCTTGTGATAGTGTTCTAAGTTTTATTTCCAAGTAAAGGCTGTTATTGAATTTTCTGCATTGTGTGATCATTACAGCCACACAACGTTACAGAGTGAGGTGAGGACAACCTGTCACTAACATGAGATCCCGGCAATAGCACACTACAATGATCCAATGGTCGAATCCTTTCACTGTTAAAAAAAAAAAAAAAAGTCCTATCATTTATTTCCATTCCTTTAATTAAAAAGCGTATAAACTTAAGTTAATTTGCTCAGTTTTGTTACATAATGATGTAAACAATCAAGTTGAGTCTTGCTTAACTTAAAACTTTTAACTTTTTTTAGAGATTTTCCAAAATGAAGCCTTAGATTTTTCTTGTTTGACAAGCTGTTTCACTCAGATATACGCCATAATGGAGAAGAAAAGTTCATGTTCCAAGTTCCATCACAACTTCCATTCCATGCCTATTTTGTTTTAATGAATTGTGATTAATTATTTACTGTAATCTCCCAAATTCAGTTGAGTTTGATTAGAGCAGCAATACCAGACATATACATATTTGGGCATTTAAATATTGATAGTGGGTAGCTGAGTCAAAACTGTTAAGAACCACTGGTTCTTGATGTCCACTTTTTTAAATCATTTTTTTTTAAATAAATTTAATAAGCCATTTTACAATGTAAAGAAGGGGAGAAACGTTAATTGAAAACTATACAACAATTTCAAATTAAGACAGTATGGCAAATTCAACTGCTCAGCCATTAGAAGTAGATAATAGGTAAAGCAAGGTTAAAGCTACAAATGGCAAGGCACTTTCCAGATGGGGCAATTATTGCTGGTCTTTTTAGAGAAAGCAGAGCTGGTTGTCTTGCTTCAGCTGGATCTTTATAACTAGTGTTGACAAGAAGCGCAAGCTTCATTTCAAACCAAATCAACTGCTGAATGTTTGTTGTCCCTCTCCCTCTGCCTCAGCATGGAGAGTGAGACATCAACAGAGACACATCAGAAGTGGCAGCTAGTGCCTATGTCTGTCTCTAAAAATCTGGAGTCCCTAAAGTAGGCCACATGGAAAGGAGGAAAGTATAAAAAAAGAAAAAAGAAAAGGCAGATAGAGAAAAACCTTGAGAATCAGGGCTGCCTCTACGGTTTAGATGTTTGTTTGATGTTTCATGTCAGAAGATCTGGATCTTATTGTTTCATTGATCTATCAGTTGATCCTAGTAGAATATCCCATTAACTCTTTCCCCGCCAGCCAGTCACCGCCAGGGTTTTTGACCATTTTCACAAAATTGTAGCCCATAGAATATTTTGTTTTATGAATATCTGAGCATGCAATATTACACAATATTAAAAGAAAGAGCAGACCCTCTTCTTCTTAAAAAAAAAAAGAGTTTTATTCTAGATTCATGCATTCCTCTTTTTATCAACACTTGAATATAGGTAAGTTTCATTAAAAAAAGTAACATTTTGAACAAAAATCTGAAAAAAATCAAATTTTTGTGTAAGACTACATCCAGATCAGATTCAGAGTGATGATCAAACACAGATGGAGTAGATCAACACCCATCAACCCCCCTAATGCTTGCACAGTCCTGCAGCTCATCCTGGGTCCACATTTCATTCAGTAACATTAGATAGATTTGATTTATATGATGTTTAATGTTGATGATCACGTTGTGGTGTGGCAAGCAGCGGGGCGAGGGACCGCGAGAGCGGCCGGTGACGAGTGGTAATGAGTACCAGCTGCGTGACACACCGGTCTCGTCTCGCAGCAAGGGACGGGAGCATAAAAGGAGGAGTGAAGGCAGCGGAAGACGAGAGAGGACCAGGCCTGGAGTTTATGTTGAGTTTTGTTGTACGTGTTATTATGTGTTTGTGGGCAGTCGTCCGTGAGGGGCTGCCCGTGGTTTTACTTTCGTTTTGTTTATTTATGTTGAATTAAAGTTTTGAAACGTTCGCCGGTTCCCGCCTCCTTCCTTCCCATCTACGAACTGTGTTACACACGTTATTTCACATATACATCTGATTACATATGATCTAATAGTAATAACCCAGTTAAGGGACACATTTAAATGTAAAATCAAAATCTAAACCCATTCAGTGTGAATTCAGCTTTTACGATATGCATACAGTTAAATACAGTTTTTTACAATGAGTACAGTGAAACAGATCTTTATGCATTTCCTAAAAGAGTACTGAATATCCTGATCAAAACGCAGGTGAAGAAGAAACAGAAACAATCGATAGTGTATGTAATCATATGCATATGTTAAATAAATGCTGTTTAATCAACATTAAACAGCATATAGATCAAAACTGCCTATGTTACTCATGACCCTGGACCAGCTATAGACTGTGCAAGCTTTGGGGTGTTGATGTATATATATATATATATATATATATATATATATATATATATATATATATATATATATATATATATATATATATATATATATATATATATATATATATATATATATATATATATATATATATATATATATATATATATCCAACTAAATATTCTGGGGGCCATGAAATTGTGAAAGAGTTAAGCATCATACTTAGTTGGAAGCTGTGATAAAAAAAAGCATTCTTAAATTAAGTGAAAATGCAGCAACATCAAACACTGAGTCTGTAATGTTAGCTGAAATGTCATTCCTGAGTCTCAGCTGGATGGCTTTCATGTTGATAGAGACAATGGCATACTCAACCTACTGTGGCACTGATGAGAAAAGCATTCTGGGATATGAATAGATTGGGATGCTTGTCAATTTCTGCTTTTGGTAGCAATGATGTAGTATTGATTTATATTGATCTTCAGTCAAGGGGGAATGCATCCAGATAGCATGGTGTAGTTATGCCATTTGTCCTTAAATAATCATGGCTGTGAAGACTGATTCAGGCTATAAATCAAATCATTTTCGTGTTCAGCATTGGCCAGCACTGACAGGGTTACTAGAAACTAAAACTTTTTAAAACAACTGCTTGCTATTTAACTGTATTTAAAATGTAATTTATTCCTGAGGTGGCAAAGCTGAATTTTCAGCATTACTCCAGCCATGTTACATGATACTTTAGAAATCATTATAATATGCTGATTTGGTGCTCAAGAGAAAAAAAATCTTCTTTTCAGCATTTGTGCTGCTTTATATTTTTGTGGAACTCATGACACCTTTTTCACGTTTCAGTCGACTTTGATGAGAAAGGTACTTTTAATGCATATGGTTAAGTGTTTTACTCAAAGTCACAATAGTGATAATGGATATTAATTATATATGTAATTATCCAGTTTATGTTATAATCCTACTTAGTACTCAACATGTATTGCGACATTAAACATTGATTTTTTTTTAGTGCCAAATCAATTATGTATGCAATTACATGCACTTTTTTATAGTACTGTTTAAATGCCCTTCACTATTATCATACTTCAAAAAGAATTAACATGAGCTTCCAAAAAGAAAAAAGAAAAAACCCAAACCACTTTTTGTCATTGCATAAAAAAAATATTTTTTTTACTGTATAAAACTTAAACATCAGTCACAATAAATGTATGATATAATACTCTAGACTAGAACCAACAGTGCACTTGCTTACTAAGATCTGACATTTACCCAAGCAATCTAAACAAATGTCTTTGAATCTTGGCTCAAGGAGAAAATAATGGTTGGTAACAAGGGAAAAAAAAGTATGTGTGAATGTGACAAGAAAGATCCATGCAACGAATGTTCTCTTTCTTTTTGCTTTTTCTCTTTTTTTCTTCTTTGAGATGAGTGATGAAGACGAGAAAGGTGACATTTGGAATTTGAATGTCACAACCAGAGAAAAAATGGCCCTTTGTCGAACGCTTGAGATAAATTGATCTGATAAAGACAGCACTGCATGCATTAGTGGTCTTTAGCCAGGCATTTAGTGTGTCTGAGACGATGTGGAGGAGTAGGAAAAGGAAGCGCTGGGGTTAAGGCTAAGATCACATTGCACAGACAGGCCCTGGAAATGTCAAGGTGCAATTTACAAATTGATTCCAGCGACAATAGAAAGTCAATGGAGAGGCGCGTGCAGGTCTGTGTGCCACAATACCCAAAAGAAGCTCATCTCTTCCGTCACTTACACTATATAAAATCTTTACATTTTATTCAGCTTTTTGTAAATGTATCTATGAGCAAAAGAGACAGAGCATGTCTAGGGTGTCAATGCGACGTTGGTGAATCACTCAAATTCTTTTAAATGAATACATAAATGACTACATAAAATAAGAGGATTTTTCTGTGACCTTGATATGATGAAGAGAACAAGAAAACAGGCAGACAGACACAGACACACATGAATACCGCTGCTGAGGACACAAAGCCTTATCCTGCTTCTTTCTCTCTTTTTGAAGAGCCAATGAAGTGTTGAAGGTATAAAGAGAGAAACCTCAGAGGTTCGGCACCATAGTGTCTATAAAATCAATAAGAGCACTCCATGCGGCAATGATAGCAACACAAACAGGGCACTGGCCATTAACAGGGCTCAGTTACAGCACACAATTACTGTTTACATAGCACTTTCCTGACACACACACAAACACAAACCGTGTAGCCTCAGTCACTGTAACACACTTTAAACTGCAGCTCCCTGGAGAAAGGAACATAGAAGAGTATACTTTAACCTATATTCCCTTTTAACTGAAACATTGCTCTGAACAAAAGAACAAAAATCTGACCTCCTCCAGAGAGTCAACTGTCTGCATCAGAATGGATACACTAGCAAACTTTCATAAAGTTTGCTAATGAAAGCTATGTAGAAAAATGTTAATTGGCAAATTGCAAAAAATCACGGTTGAGACGAGACGACAATGAAACGACACTTAAAAAAACAAACAAACAAAAAAACTGTTGAACGAACAGGTTAAAAACTTCTCCACGGAATTGAATTACAAATTCATTTTTGTTTGAAATGGTTTGTTGAAATTTTGTTGTATGAACTTAAATTAATTTAGTGAAGAATACAAAAAAATGTGTCATTCCAACTAGATATTGTTTTGCAATGCCTAATAGAGTGATCAACTCCGTGACCGTTCTTGAAAGGCCCAGCCAGAGTCCTGACTTCAACCCAATTGAGCATCTAGAGACCTGAAAATGGCTGTCCACCAACGTTTCCCATCCAACCTGACAGAACTGGAGAGGATCTGCAAGGAGGAATGGCAGAGAAAAACTTGTTGCACCTTTTCCAAAAAGACTCATGGCTGTATTAGATCAAAAGGGTGCTTCTACTAAATACCGAGCAAAGAGTCTGAATATTTTAAGGAATCTGCAAAAATATCAACAATTCTGTGTTTTTCTGACAATATGTGTACATTACTGGGAAACAAAAAATGAACTTAAATGATTTTAGCAAATGGCTGTAATGTAACAAAGAGTGAAAAATTGAAGGGGGTCTGAAAACTTTCCATACCTCCTGTACATGTTCCAAGATTATTTGAGAGGGGTGTAACTGATGCTATACCATATACTGCAGGAACTGAATAAAACAAATTAATGTTATTTATTTCTATAAAAACTAATAACAAACACAAAACTTGTTTACTTGCTAAGTGAAGTGTAACTTTTGTAGCATGCAAATGATCAAGTAAAACACTTGTCCTCTGGCATTAGCACAGTTACAGCTCATTGAGAACAGACGTATTTCACGTAGCCTACACAGTAGCCCACGGCTTAACCACCAGAACCTCAAAAACTGAAATAACATAAACTCTTTCAAATGTTAAATATAACTGAACACCAAAATTTCCCTTTACTAAAAAAACACATTAAATAGAACTCAATTTCAACATTTTATCTCCTTATCTATCCCTATGCAAAACATGCTGGGAACTAGAAATATACTGCCCAGTTCAGTCAACAGAAATGATTAATGAAGACCCAACACAAATGGTTTATGCTAACTTAAAATTGTACACATTTCCTTTCATTTAATGTAATACAATTGACTGCAAATAGCAAATTGTTCATGCTTGGTGTTGCCAGATCTCAGGAGTTTAAATACCCCAAACAATACTTTTCTCTTGTGTGCAACCATTGCACACAAACTCTCTCTACATGGCAGAAAATGTGCTGTGAAATCTGAAAATGGACAACCATGCAAGCTGGAGTTTAGCAATATCCATTGAGATGTTCTGCTCAAATAAAAGTGAAATACAGTCAGTCTGTGTTCCTTTATGTGGCTGCGTTTGCGGTTTACAGAGACTAAATCTACAAACAAACCATTTCAGTGATGAACTGTAATAAATCCAAACATGGATCTCGACTTCTTTTCTTGCGATTGTGTTTTCAGAATAAATGCACTAATAAAACCTCAGTGTGATAATACAAAGTCTTTTTGTTGTATTTTAATAGAAAAACCAACATAATTTAGAATTATTTTAATTACAATTAGGAATTTTTAGCTTTTGAGAGAAGCTTTTGAGTTTCACCAGTTTTGTACAGAGTGTATTCATTTATATAAAACTATTCTAAATTAGGAAAATAAATGAGTTGGCCTAAATGAGTAAAACAAACCATGAATATGAGTTGAGATTGTCTTTGTGCTTAAAGTTGGAAGTGCAATAGTTCTGATGAAAATTTAAAAAATATTCGCAAATGACAACAATCTGTAATCAAAAATATTTTAGCAAAATAATTGCAATTATTATTCGAACCATTATACAGCATGAATGAAATAAATGAATTGACTAAAACTAGACTATTCAACTAAAAAAAGAAAAAGAAAAAAAAAAGGACATGACACCAAGATATTTATATGATAACTATACATATAACGATAGATATAAAGTCTTGTTCTAAAACTCAAAATTCTCAATATTAAAGAATAGCAGAGTTCAAATCAGAGCTATAACAATAACGATATAGAGAAATTATATTGTTGGAATTACTTTGAGAATTATTTTCTCCTGCTGATGAATAATAAAAATATTGACAGCCAATCAGAATCCATCCTGCTGTAACAAGCTCAAGCATTTCAAGTGACAGACAAATATGCACTTAGAATAAACAGAACAATGTAGTCTGTTGGTCTGGATGGTAATTAACTTTAAAGTTGTTGTTCTTGGAGTGAATGGGCCTTAAGACTAAATTAAACAGCTGACAAAATGAACACTAGGGCAAACATATACACACATACATCTCAAGTAGGTGAAGTGAATAAAGAATGACTTTTAATTTCTCGTTCAATTCCTGAACTGGAAATGAGGTAGCAAACATAAGTCGAAGATTTGTCCGGTGACGTAGGACTGTGTGCGACTTTCCAGTTCCCACTGGATTGTGTACTCTGCATTTAAACTTTACAAAGCCTGAGCCTTGTCGTTGGTCCATCAGTCATATTTTTTATACTCCATTGTTAATTTGAATCGCAATTAGCAAACAACTCTTACTGCAAGCACTGAAACTGATTTTTAGGTTAAAAAATGCTGCGTGAACTCAACCAATCAGGGGTGTGTTTCCCAAAACTATACAGTTGCTAACCTGTTAGCAACTTGGTTGGCAATTGTAAATTGCATTGCAACCAACAAAGTTGCTAACTTAGTTAGCAACTATGGTTTTGGGAAACACACCCCAGCATGGTCAGAGTTCTACCTCGCAAGCAGGGACATTTTGAGTGGGAAATTAAAAATACTTGAACTCTTTCCCTACCATTGACAATTTTTTTTTTGCCAATCCATGTTTTCACTTCTGTAAGGTACTGGCCTCTAGTATGCATCTTCTGAAAGAGTAAATCATTTCTGGATCAAAAAACTGGTGAAGAAGAAGCAAAAACAAGTGATAAAAGTATTGCTTATGCCCATGTAAAATAGTGTGATAAACATAAAACAGCGTATACATCAAAACTGCTTAACGTTACCAAATGAAATGTTGACGAGGCATAAGACTTGGGGGTGTATAAGCTTTGGGGGTGTAGATGGACTCGATCTACTCCATCTATGTTTTGATCATCTTTCTGAATCTGATCAGGATGTAGTCTTTGACAAAAATTGACAAAATTTGCTCAGCTTTTTGCTCAAGATGTTGCCCTTTTTTATGCGCTTATAAGAATATTTCTGTTCCTTCTTTTGATATATTGCCTGTTCAGATATTCAAACTTTATATACAAATTTTGATTGCTGGCTTGAGAAAGGCTTGTGCTATAATGTTGTGAAGGAATAAATCCCAATTCAGTCATGAACTGAAGGATACAATTCTTAAATTCAGGATGTTTTTAAACCTTGTTACAGGAGGCTATGGACAGCAATATAAATTCCAAAGTCATATGAATCGTGCCCATTTATACTGTCCTACATTTAAATGGATTATGCACACTTTATCTACTCACATTTTGACCAATGGCATGTACGAAAAACCAAATGATATCTGAGAAAAGGGAGGTTAAAAAGCCCTTGTGGAACACTTAAATACCTCTCTGGACTGATTAGAGTAGGGCTTGAGAACATTTCTATCTTGCAGCGATCTGATACCCATTTTGAAGTTTTTCTTGGTGCAAGATGACAGTTGAGCATGATTGGCAAGAGCAGCCCGTCAAGCATCAGTGCAAAAAGGTGGTTTTAAGAGGGGCTTATTACAGACCTGCACTTAAATAGTGACTGGTTTTACAAGGGGGTCAAAGAGGCTTTCGAAATTCAGATATGAGCGTGAGGAGGAGAGAAGACAGGAGATTGCGTGACAAGCTTATTCAGAGAACAGTCTTCTTTTAAATGGATTTTTAAGGGCTTTGAAGAGTTCTACAATGAATGGCCTGCAAAATGTTCCTTCCTTTTTTCTTCTTTTTTTGAGGTAAAGAGAAGCATATGAAATACAAAGCAGTTTTGATTCTTGTGCTACAGTATATGGCAAGAAAGAGCAGAGCATTTCTTATATGTCAGTACAGCAGATGCATATATTGCGAGGTCATAGGGCCATCCCTGCATGCATACTAATTGGATATTATCATCTGTGTTAATCACGAGGAAGGATTTGCATTCGAGTCTACTGCAAACCCTCAATTTCCACTTTTATAGGTTCACAGGGGAAAGGATTGTATCCATATCTACTGTTTAATTTGTGATAGTTTAAACTGAGAAAACAGTGACCTGTTAAATAACTGCTTTCCATCCCAGCTCGGGAGAAACAAGATGACTCATAACTGGGAGAGAAAAAAAAAGTTTTTTAAATGCCGTGCAAGCCAAATCAGATGGTTTGAGTGTTCTCTCTCTATCTTCTGCACATCCCACACAAATATGCTCCCTCTTTCACAACACGCAGACATAACACAAGAGAGTCACTTGTTCTTGTAATGTTCGCATTCAAAATACTGCCATTTGCCTAATTTGTTGTGTGAATGACCACTGCGAATTACGAGTGTAAACAGAAGGGAGGAGTTACGGGGGGGGACAGGTTCGATTGGGAAATGCCATCAGTCTTAGACAGGTGTTGCAATACAGGGTGAGTTGTAACACCATTAGTTTAACTAATTATAAATAATACAAATTAGGGTGACATCCCAATTATACATGCCTGTCACCGTCCTGAGGCGACTGTAGAAGTTTCTTTGTTTAAATATAACAGATTTACTGGACAAAACACAATTTAGAGGTAAGGTGTTAAATTTTATATCTGGTTTACAATTTGTTATGGTAATGAACTATCAGGGGGAAAAAATCTGAAAAATAAGTACAACCTTACCTTTACTTGCCCTTCATATTAAATACATTTCAGAGTGATGCTAAAGGGTACCACAGGTGTACCTTTGAGGCTACCGCCCCAGTGACAAGCTGTTATGTCCCCTTTTGGACAGTTTATAATCAGAACCATCTGGTTGTCTTTTTTCTAACATCCAAACAAGCTTTAGACAAGGATGGCAGCACTACTTTTATTGTATTCCTACTGGACCCGCAAATATTGCACAAAACGAGACTGCCACAGTTGTTAGCATATGCTTTGTATATGTATTTCTGTATCGGTAGCAGCTTAATCTGCGTTTAGTTTTGAATTAAAAATGTTTCTTACATGCCTATGTTTACAGTTTTGAATCATGTGATGCATCAAATGGAGCAGGTTGGGTTGGAGGTGTATTTCTGAATACATATTATTTCCACAAATTCATTGACAGAATGTTAAATTCCCATGTTTTCAATTAACGACCTGCCCAGGTACTGCCAACAACAACACTCTTTTTACTTGACCTTGATTTACAGAGTTGTAAATGTATAACCTACTTTAATGTGACAAATGTGGGAAATTCATATCAATGTTTCAGAGCGCAAATAAGAAGAAAAAAATAAGAAAATAAATGGCTATTTATAGGTGTTGAATGTGTTATGGGTTATGGGTACCCAGTTTGTGTGATGCTGAGCATAAACCTGCAGAACTACGGAACAACAGTAAACAGTGTGATTAATCTTTCCTGCGCTGAGCTGCAAAACAAAACAAAGTGCAATCTTCTGAATTGTGGGTACAAGTGTCATTAGCCAAATAAATAGCTATAGCCTAGTATCCTGGCCAAATGAAAGGGTCAATGCGGTTTTACGGTCTCGTTTGCACACAACACGCATCATAAACATACACAGCATGCCTATGAATAGGCATTATGTTATGATATCTTATTGTTTATTATAACTCACCTTGGTTTGGATGGCCGGGGTCCGACAGCATCAATCCCGGTAAAGCAAACACGAAGAAAAATCTTTGAAAAGTCATTTTTTGTATCCAGTTGTGTACTTAAGTCGGTGACAGTCACTAAAGAAACGAGTCCACGACGAAATATCCAGTAACAAAATTCATTCAACTATTGTAAGCGATTTTGCGCGTCACCCGCCTCGTTCCCCGCATCGCGAAAGCGCGGACACGGAGCGACAGAAATGCCAGCCCATTACGCGCAACTACTGGCGGCACTTGAAAAACTTACAGAATTTATCCCATAAATAGGGTAGAGGCTGAGAAGATAAGTTTTCTCTGACGATGTCTGGTTGTCAACACTTGAAACAGGGATAGACTAGTTATGTTCTCCGGTCGTCAACATCCAACGGGCTTTCCCCTTCTCTAAACGTTAACGCGCGCTCCTCTGCTTGACACTACGTGCCGTCAACACGAGCCTGGCGAGTGTCGGGCGCATAAACTTGTCAAATCAGTCTCGCGCACGCAGACAGACCTGGCTGGAACGAGAGCATCCCCGACGCTTTAAGTCTCGGGCGCGCGAAACGCGATCTTGAGGTGAAAAGCCCTAGTGAGTTTTGAGGATCTAGACGGAAGACCAGCTCATCAGCACTAGAGGGTGTTCGTTTCCACTCTGTGCTGTCCGTGCCGTCCCGCGGTTCTTTCAAGGCTAGGGAAGTCCGGCTGGCTTATTTTAAATGTGGCACATAAACAGTAAGTCTTCTTCGGTCTGCATCTCCTGTCAGCCTGACGCAACACACTGCATAAGTTATATGCAGTTCGTTTCCATTGCGAATGACACATCTGCTGTGTACCTAAACATTTCTCCAGCCTGTTTGAACCATTGCAATCACAGTGAGTTTACCTTTTCACAGTTTAACTATTTTAAGGAATGAACATGTGTATCAAAATTATAGTTGTTGATGTGAACTATGCAATTTTGGCAGTATTTAGCAATTTATTACAACAAAATTCAGAAATTTTGAAATAATATTATGCTGGAAACAATAGGAAACATTTGTTTTGTTTAAAGACACCAATATGATGATTAATGTTCCCTTTGGCTGGAAAATTCTACCTTATTTATTTTAATTCATTTTTCACCATGCGGCTGATGTAACAGTGCTTTAGGACCATCGTGTTGGGTTGTTGCATGGAGAACAAACGCTCAACTAAATACACTGTAAAATCAAAGAACAGTTGTCCTAACAACCCCCCCCCCCTTTTTTTTGTAAATGAATGTCTTAACTTAGTTGTAAAAATGGTCCCACTTTGTTACAACTATTATGTACTTACATATAAGTGCAATATACTTATTTTGTTCATATTGTAGAACAATATTTGCAGAACACTTTTGCTGATGTTGAGGTGGGAAGTTAGGGACAGGTGTGGTGGTATGGGTAAGTTTAAGGGTAAGTTTAGGTGTAAGGGAAGTGTCAACATTGTAATTATAAATGTAACTACAGAAGTTATGTACAAACATAATGTACAAAAAATGTAAAAACATGTATGTACACAATAAGTTCATTGTATCAAATTAATTAAAATGATGCATTAAATGTTACATTGTAGTTATGGCCACCTAATATTCAGTGGGTCCGCAAAAATAGTAATCTGTATTCATTGTTCTTTTTTACCCAAGTTAAGATTAATTGATTGTTTTAAGTGCCCTTTTCACATTAGTCTCTAGTCTCTCTCTCTCTCTCTCTCTCTCTCTCTCTCTCTCTCTCTCTCTCTCTCTCTCTCTCTCTCTCTCTCTCTCTCTCTCCTCTCTCTCTCTCTCTCTCTCTCTCTCTCTCTCTCTCTTCTCTCTCTCTCTCTCTCTCTCTCTCTCTCTCTGTCTCTCTCTCTCTCACACACACACACACACACACACACACACACACACACACACACACACACACACACACACACACACACACACACACACACACACACACACACACACACACACACACACACGCACACACGTTTGTTATTGTGACAAATGGGGACATTCCATAGGCTTAATGTTTTTATGTTAGATGTTTATGTTGTATCCCCTTACACTGCCCCTGCCCCTAAACCTACCCATCACAGAAAACATTCTGCATTTTTACTTTCTAAAAAAAAAAAAAAAAAAAAAAAAAATCATCCTGTATGATTTAGAAGCATTTTGAAAAGTGGGGACATGGCCAATGTCCTCATATTTCACTCACTCTCTCCTTGTAATACCTATGTCACATGTCATTATACACATTTGTGTCCTCATATTTAAAAAAAACAAAAACAAAAAAAAAAAAAACTATATATATATATATATATATATATATATATATATAATATATATATATATATATATATATATATATATATATATATATATATATATATATATATATATATAGTCTCAATAGACTTCATTCATTTCCTCTCCTTCTGCAGTTATCTTTCTCTAGTTGCATTCACTCACCCAAAGTCATCTTAAATATTGATTTGTCAATACAACTTAAATATTTAATAGAACATCATATAAGATGACTTCATAAATTGATGTTGATGCTTTTGTTTGAACTCACCATTATGGTGATCAGTCTTCACTTTGGTTGGGCACTTGGAACTTAATTTTAATTTATTGTAATTCTCTTGCTATTGATGCAGCAATGCAAGAAGGAATCACATTTATCTGGTTTCAAGCAATGGAAAGTATGTCGCTCTTAAAAGGTGACCTTTAGCTTGTAATGCTTAAATCCTAGTCTATTTTTCATGTCAAATAAAGATAAACACATTGTGAAACTTTTAATTGGGTTGATACAATCCCTCTATATGTGTGACAATATTGTACTTGATCATGCTTGGATCACACACAGACTTTAACATGCAGCATGCAATACACAACAATAACTGATTTTATTTATTATTCATTTCTTTATTTTAGTTACTAGAACTATTCCTATTTCACTTTACTAGTTTTTTTTAAAGGCAATCAGTTTGCATGTTTTTTATTTTTATTTTTTTTAAGTAGTCTCTTTTTAAAGGTGCCATGTGTAAAAACTGAGGTAAAAATATCCAAAAAATGACCTACACGCGTATCAAAAGAATGAGAAGAAATAAGGGCGATGATGTCATTAAAAAAATGTCAAGTTATAGTGCTGCAGAGATATCAACCTTAATTAGCAGTAGCATTACTAGCCCCGGCCCGACAGGTATCGTAATAACAGTCTCGGCCATGGGAGGCCGTATGCGGGCAACATAACCACCAGCCAACCTGGCGTACTTGAACCTGATGTCAAATCGTGTGGAAAGTACACCCCACTACTTCATTTCAGTTCAGGAAAGAGTGGACGGATGGCCGAAGCCCTTGGCCCCTTAAATTTATCTGATATGATAAAAAATAGCTGTTTTTACCCTGACAGGAAAAAGCGGAAGTGTGTGCACCCGGCGACTGTGTCCCGTCCCGTCATAATAAAAGTCCCCGTACTCGCAAGCCGTTTAGAATAGGCGCCCTCCAGTGGACGAAAGTTGCATAGTGCACCTTTTAAGTCTAACTAATTAAAAAAAACTCTTTTTAAGTCTAACTAATTAAATTTTACTGTATAATGATTTTTCAGACTGACTGGAAATCTGTACTGGAAACTTGCAATATTGTATATAAAATACAAGTACAGAAAATAGCTAAAAATGGATTAATTGTGGTAAGCTAATACATTTTTTTTTTCTAATAATAATGGTCTGTAGTAGCATTAACACTCGGCAATGATGGAAATCCGGAAGCATAATTTTAGGTAACAAACAAACAAATAAAAAAACAAATAAATAAATAAGCAAGGAAAAACATCACAGGTAACTAAAAGTGACAACAACAGCAGTAACAACAAAACAGAACAGCAAATTGTACAAAAATACAACCCCATCATTTATTCATGCTTCAATGCATGGTGGAATCTGGGCGCTAGCGCATTGCTGTAGCCACTTCACAGTTAATCTGCAAAAATAGTAGCAGCATTGCATTGCATTACATTAATCTTTATGCAATGCTTCTAAATTGTTATAACCCCATTACATTTTTTTACATACAGATGACCTCTGAATAAAAACTGGTTATAATTCACACCCTAGGAGCAACTGTGCAAATATGTGACCTAATTTCTCTATTGTGGTTTATCCTATTATTTACTTACTGATGTCCTGCTTGTCAGAGTCTACTGGTTGTCATGTCATGTAATTCAGACATCTAACTGGCGTCTAATGGTCTCAGATGCAAAAATAACTCTCTCCTTCCCCCTCATATCCCCCACATACAATCCATTCAGGATGGTTATTTTTGCACAGCCATTTAAAGGTCATTCGATGCCATCATGCATACACAATAAGCTGAATGTAATTTATTGATTGACTGGAGACATGAGGTTTTGCGGAAAACAGGTTTTTAATATAGGAGCTGACTTGAATTAGGTTATGCTGGCTAAGCAGTAGTAATACACACAGTGGTTGAACATCCGATATGTAGGCAGATACAGATGCTGCCAGTGTAATGTATAGACGTCATAACTCTGCAGAAGCTTTTCACTTTTTACAAGATTTAAAAATAATTTATTACAATAAAATACTGAATTTCACTGTGAAATCAATGTAAGGTTGATCATTTTCTGATTTTCTCTTTAAAAATATAATATTTTGTAAACAACTCATAGTGGTGTGCAATGCTATTGTGGTGAGGAGTGTTTAAAGGATAGTTCACCCGAAGAAAATAAAATAAAATATGTTTTTTTACTTCTGGTTATCATCAGAACATAAATGACTTATGTTTAATATTTTCTTGGAGATTTTTGTCCATTAAAAGTCCATACAACTAAATCTTTCACAGTTTAAAAAAAGTACAAAAATATATCATAAAATGTATCTATAGGTATCTAGCTGTTGACAAATAAACCAGTTAACAGAAAAAAAAAATTGCATTACTTATTACATGCTGCAATGCATGTTGCACATTATAGTAGCCACCAAATTATTAGTTAATTTGCGCCATATTATCTGTGTCACGGTTAGTTCAGGAAGAGGAAGATGAGCAAAGCAGTAGTTAAAAATAGATGAGTCACAGTGTGCAAGTTAACACACACAACACAGAAACAGATGGCATATACACAGAATGATCAACTAAAGAATAGACAAGTGTGTGATAGTTAATAATAATTCAAAACCATAATAAACAGGAACCTAGGAATTAGAAGCAGGAAGCAAAGATAAACATACTAAACCAAACCAAAACGCATGAAACTAATTGGGCTGTGTTCCAATTCAAGGCTGCATCCTTCGAAGGACTCAGACTCCAAATGGGACGGTCTATAGAGGACTGTTCTTGACGCCTATCAACTGTGACAGCTGCCGTTGATGAGTGACAGTAACGTTTGTACTTTTTTGAAAGTTATTCAACCGTCTTAAAACAAATCAAGGTTCCCAAGCTGTCTAAATAATGTTCACCATGGTCCATTTCTGTATAATAAAGTATAAACTACAGGCAAAAAAGAAAGGACACCCTATTGACTTCTATGGTTTTATGTTTTAATAATGCATCAGGTCCTTGGCAGGTCTTAAAACTAGGTAAATACAACCTCCGATGAACAGCAATGCATGACATGTTACACCGTGTCATTATTTATTTAAAAAATGGAAATGTCATGGGTCATTAGTGCACTCTTACTGCTTCCATAGGAATTAAGAAGATAATAGCAGTCAGGCGCTGCTAATCAAATTTGATTCATTTGATTAATTAATCATCGGCAAGTGTGATCGCCTCTATAAAAGCAGAAGTTTTGGCGGTTTTGCTGCTCTGGGGCGTTCAGGTGTGTGAAAATTCCAAGGAGGAAAGACATCAGCAATGATCTTAGAGAAGTAATTGTAATTGCCATCAATCGTTATATGGGCATTTCCAATCAATTTGAAGTCTATTATTCTACAGTGAGGAAGATTACTATAAAGAAGAAGTGGAAAACATCTCTAAAGGGATCGCCAGTGTCACGTGATTTCAGCAATTTGTCAGTTTGACAGGTGACCCAAACTGCTGAAATCTTGTGACACTGGCGATCCGAATCATTGATTGATTCACTGATTCATGACCGTTTGAATCTTTATTTGAGGTTTGAAAACAAACGTGGAAGAGAAGATTGATGCTGAATAAAATTGTAGTTTTTGCTATTTTTGGGCCAAAATGTATTTTCGATGCTTCAAGAGATTCTAATCAACTAACTGATGTCACATATGGACTACTTTGATGATGTTTTTATTAGCTTTCTGGACATCGACAGTGCAGTGGGCATAGACTGCATATGCTCTGGGACTAAATATAAAATATCTTAAACTGTGTTCCGAAGATGAACTGAGGTCTTACGGGTGTGGAACGACATTAGGGTGAGTCATTAATGACATTTTATTTTTGGGTGAACTAACCCTTTAACATGATAAATGTTAAAGTTCATACCAGTACAATCAGAAAAAAGACCAGAAAAGTTTTGCATGTTTGAGAAAGGCAGGCACGAAATAACTAATTAACAGCAAGATATGGTAGGAGAAAGCTTCTATAAAAAGAACACAGGAGCATGCCTTGCAAAAGTTGCATCTGAACATACCTCAAGACAGACAAGACCAAAGTGGAAATGTTTCTCCATAAGTGCCAAGTTAGGCAAAAACTAAACACAGCATATCAGCACAAACACTTCTTACCAACTGCCCATCACATTGAGATATTTTGAATCGTTTTTATTTATTTTTACATTTGTATCGTTAGATATTTGAGTAAGCTGAGACCCAATACTTACATTTAAAAGTGTAGTTCGGCAGTTTCTCTAAAAAAAAAAAAAAAAAAAAAAAAAAAAAAAAAATCTGTTGAATTGAATTCTGGGGTAGGGTAGGCAGCGAAGGTTCCATCTGTTGTATTTTTCATTTCACGGAAAACGAAGGACACAGTTGGAGGCTGCATTTGAGGGAGCCAAATTGGGAGAGCCTTTGTTGTGTATCGTGACACAATCGGCCTTCAAATGTGTCCTTCGAAGGATGTGGCCTCTGAATTGGGAGGCAGCTTAAGAATAACTGTGACAACATGCTACACCTGGTCCTGCTTGCAGTAAAATATATTGTGTGTACTTCACAGTATAGCTCATATTTTGTACAGCAATTAGTAGACAGGAATATAACATTTTGCTGTGGTGTATAATGCTATGGAATATAATGTCATACTTTTTACTGCATTACATTTCATGAATATTTTTTTTTTTTTGCCTTAATTACATTTAACATTTTTTACTTTTCTACTTGTACCCTAGTAAAACTTTGAATTACTTTTAATTAAAAGTATACGTAACCCTTTCAGTTCGCACATTAAATGATAATCAAAATGGATCGTAACGATGTTAATTAACAAAGATTCGGGAGGAGGGCTTTCAGATAATTGACACAGGTGGATAGCACTCAGCTAATCAACGAGAGGTGCATATATATACACAGCAGTCTTACCTCCATTCTGTTGACAGTTTATCAGCATCCCTCCTCCACCCCTTCTCCACATTTTGCTCTTTTAGTTCTAACCACTTACACGAAGGGGGGGGGGGGGGTACTCTGGGTTCGGGCCAAGTTCGAGCTCGAATCCCTCCCCCCGGACAGCACGCCAAATACGCATTTATATTACTCTATATAATTATATGTAAGTGTGAACTCGTGAAATGCAGTAAAAAGTATGACATTATGTTTTTGGAATTTTGAGAAAAACACTCTGAATTTTTTTACTTAAGCACAGTAAAAATACTCTACTCACTCCTGTCCGCCTCTGACTGTTCTTTTCAGTCTCTGTTGAAAGCTTCCACACTTTTTTTATCCACCTGCTGCCATAAGAGCATTATTAAGCTTTTAGTCCTGAGTGATTTTTGTATTTGTTGTAGTGGGCCAATATTCAATTAAGGTCAAACTCCATATTTTACAAAAAACTCTTGTCTTTAAATGTATATTCCTAGTATATACTGAGAGAGAGAGAGAGAGAGAGAGAGAGAGAGAGAGAGAGAGAGAGAGAGAGAGAGAGAGAGTATAGCAGTTAGCAGTTCAGGATATACTGTAAATTAACACTTTGTACTAATTTTGCCATTTATTATTTTGTAAGATTTCACTATACGCTTTAAATACACCATTTAAGTACAAGTTTAATTCGGCTTTCCGAAGAATATTATGTGTAATATCCACTCAGGGAAACTCATGACAGAGGGCCGGTGTGTGCTGCAATCTCATTTAGCATGCTGTCAAAATTTATCAGTAAATATGTAAAGAGATCTGACACACTGTAATTGGCATGATCAGTTCATGATAAACAATCTTAATACCATCTCATAATCAAATGTTTGTTTGTGACACGTTTTTACTGTATTTACTGAATGCCAAATTGCATGTTCCATTTAGTTCTTTTACTTTACAGTATTAAAAAGCCACGCTGTCATCATGGCTGTGTTCAAATATTTAACCATTGTTTTCATTTATTACTTGGAAAAGACCAGAGCTGTCACATATTCTGAACCTCTTCAGCAGAAAAAAGGACATACCATTTTTTTTTTTTTTTTTTTTACACAATTGAAAAGCTGCGTGTTTGTGTGCAGCAAAAAAAACCTGTTTATGCTTTTGATTTCAAGAACATCCTAACACTGAGAAGACAACAAGATCGGTCTCCTATGAAAAGGGGATGATTGGCTGGGAAATGAAAACATCAAATGATGGTTAAAAGAAGCACAGCTGTTTGGTTTTCTCCACGCCACGAGACTCCCGGACTCTCATCTATGAAGCTGTCACTTGCAAGATTGATAATGTACATGCACTGGCAGTCTCTTTAAACCTGCCAGAGTTTTCACCTTCTACAAAAAGATGAAAGCTTCCGCACTCTGTCTTTCCACCGGCTGACATAAGAGCGCCGTTAAGCTTTTAGACGTTGGGTCCTTTAAAAGAGATATTTGTTAGGGTCAGTATTGAATTGAAGTCAAAATGCATATATTACACAAAGTTTGGACCAAATTTGGATTCTGGTACTATTGCCTTGTGTTTTGTGAGTTATTTTAACACATAGCTACCCACTCTCATATACAGAGAGAGAGAGAGAGAGAGAGAGAGAGAGAGAGAGAGAGAGAGAGAGAGAGAGAGAGAGAGAGAGAGAGAGAGAGAGAGAGAGAGAGAGAGAGACTAATGTGAAAAGGTCTCATGGTATTTAGATCTATAATAGCATGGGTCACGGCACTGAAGTTTGACCACATTCTTCTATACGATAGGCACCGGTGCGAGCTTAATTATGTCTGATTACCTTTTATAAGTCTCTGTGCGCGGGCCCCTGCTCTCGTAATGAACCGGCATGAAATCGTTAAAAAGTAATTGTGCGTTCGTCCCGGAGATAAGCCGCCGCGGCGGGACAAAGCGATCCTGACACAAAGAAGATTTCTCGGCGCGGGATCCGCGCGCAACTCCCCCCCGTGACTAATGGCGTGTGAACTCTAATCTGCTGCAGCAAAAGAACGAGAAGGGAGGAAGTGCAAATAAATGGAGAGAGCGTGTGCCTGGCATCATTGGACCCAACTCAGCCACCAAGGACAGCGTGACGATGTTGATTAAATAGTCTATCGGTCAATTATTAGCACCCCTACCCAGTCAATGCTCATTTAGATCATTACAACCAGTTCGATAAACAGCGATCTGAATGTGATTCTAACTTTTCAGTTACTCTGACCTCCCGTTTACACCGTTTGCCGTGTTGTGGCGAATTTCGACCCCCTGCCCAATTATTACCCCCCACGTTGAAGTGACTACCTGATTGCCTAATCCTAACCCCATCTCTAAATACTAACCCTACACCTACCAATATGGGGGGCCACAGCACCACGGACAGCATTACTGCACTCATTGGCCTGATCAAGTCGCTTTTAGAGTCTTTTAGAGTGGTTGCAGTATCGTCACATGCCGACAAAAGGATCTGTCGACTTGCTGGTAATTAGTTAATTCTTGCCTGAATGGTTTTTGTTTCATGCAAACATCCGACTCATGCCCATATCTAATCCATCCAACATACAACAGCTGTCGAGGGAACGAGAATAATCTATTTTCTGAGTAACAAATTCTCATACAGTGTTACATGGAGATAAAACAAAGCCTTGAACTTCCCCTCATGGTTCTGAGCTCCAGACAGAACACCTGGCGTGTTTGCATTAATTACCGTATTGATTGATTTTGGGGCCTGGTGAAGTGTGGCTGGAGGGGGGAGGGGGGCTTCACTAAAAGAGGTGATACACTGCTCAAGGGGCGGTGGGAGAATCAGACGCACTTAATGAAATAGACACGGGCGGGGAATTTATAGCCTTGTGAGAGTATTGATTGAAAGACCAAGAATAGAGTTCAGAGAGGAAGACTGGCATGTAACAACAAAAAGGGCATACCTGAAACCAAAGGATTTCTAGAAAAGGAGCTCTGTCAGTATGTGGTGGCTGTTGAGGTTAATGAACCAGTCGGATAACCGACAAAAACGGCCTTGTCTCAGATAACCCCTTGGCCTCTGTTAGGAGAGAATTGTGTAATTAGCTCAACCGTGTTTTGATTCCAATTACGCACAACACTTTAACTACTTCGCTCAGTTTTGAGTATTGATTATATGTGAGAGCTCCTATAAGGAAGCCAGAGTAACAGCATGTGATTTTCTCAACTTGACCTGTTATTTAAAGCAAGGTGGTGCAGATGGACGTCTGACCGGCATGTTATTTGCTCTGTCTTTCACTAGCCTACCAAAGGGGCATTGTAATGTACTGTGAGAACAGCAAGTAGAAAAGCGAGCATGTTGTCGCAGCATGAAAAATGTCTTGTAAAACTCTTCCTTAGATAGTGTATAACCCCTAATCTCTTACCATCGGTGCCAGTTCTTCACATCATTATTAAAGCATGAAGGTGTTTATATTCACTATTATCGCATGTCAGACTATATTTATTCTACACCTGTCAGTCCACCCCCTCACCTCCCATTAAAAGCAAATTATTGCACATGTCCCTTTGTCCATTACGACACTTACCACTTTAAACAGTGTGGATTTGCGATGACTAGCTCTTGAAATCCACTCTCATCTGAATGTGCACACACTCATCCTGTCATAAAACAAACACTCCACAACATAATGAACTTATGGCAACAGATTTAAATTGCTTCCCTCTCGCTGTCCCCAAGGACTACTGTGCAATATGCTTCCGCAATCCTTCGTGTAATTGCAAAATAGTTTATTCATGCACACTCTAACGCATATTCACACATATTTAGAACATTTGTAGAGCAGTTTGCACACCTTCAACGACGCATATTGACAAATCCTTGTTTTAACAGTCAAACGCACTCACATATGCACAGTCACTTTGTCATGCCCACGTTTAACTGTTTTTCTTATCCGCATGATGCTCCCAATATGGTGCCGTGGCCATAACAGCTGGACCCACAGCTGCGGAAAGGACTAGCCACAACATCGGCACCAAGAGGAACGGCTGACTCATTTGGGCATAATTCTCCCATGATGCACAAGTATCCTGGAAGCGCAGCTGACTAATGCAAACATAATGCAGATTATGCTGCTTTCTTATGTTCATTCCTCAGCATGCATCATTTGAGATGTGTGATCAGTAATGCATTGGCATTTCAAGAGAATATGAAGTGAGAATATGGTTTGTAAGTTCAAGCAAACAAAAAACTGGGTTGTGAGGGCAGATACATATTTTAAGGTAGTAATGGCACATGTATGTGTGGTAAGAATAAGTATGCTTATGAAGTCTCTTATGCTCACCATGGCTGTATTTACTTGATCAACAATACATTATAATTGTTATAATGTTTTCTTGTGTAATACTATAAATGTCTTTACTGTCACTTTTGACCAATTTAATGCATCCTTGTTGAATAAAAGTTTTAATTTCTTTTAAAAAAGAAAATATGGTAGTGTATATCTAGGTTTTGGTCGCCTCTCATGTGGTATTTATTATATTCATGCCCTACATTCAATCCTCAAAAAATACATGAGCCTTAAACCTCCAATAAATACCTAATCTTGCAGAAGCCTTCCTGAAACTAGTCATAATGCTGCAGACATCACCTTCTAGCTAAAATTGCTATCTCTGGGAAGATCTAGACACACAAAGGCTGTTAGAATGTTGTAAAAAATAAATACTTTATTGGAGAACTGTCCCATAGCCCCCATACTGTCTCTAGCTTGCTGCCTGGTCAACCTTATTGATGGAGGACAAAAATCTATACAGTGATGATCAAAATGCATAGGGATGAAACATATCAAGACTGTAGACATTCAAATCCAGTGGGGGCTTGTATATATATATAGATTTAATGCCAAGGTATATATAGATGTAATGCCTAACTTTTGACTTGCTACTTAAAATCTAGTCCTCACTGCAGCTCATTCTGGCCGAGAACTGCCCACTACAGGAAGAGAAGGCCTGATTAACATCTAAAGTGACCAATCACAGTTCATTTGCAGCTAATTTCTACAAACGTATAGCTAATCAGTAGGTAAGGGGCGTGTCTATGGTAAGAAGAGAGGCCCAGTGCAAGTCATTTTTCAAAACACACGAGTCACACAGGATGAACATTAGCCAAGAAAGAACTAATATATGCTGGCTTTTGCTTGAGTATGCTTGTGTGTCATTGTCACATGCCTGTCCTGTCTTGTGTGCACATGTGGGTTTTGTGATGTCGAGCATGTGCTCCTGTCATTGTCAGATCCCTCCCCCTTGTTATCTGATTATAGTGTTTATTGGCCCCACCTGTGTTCCCTGATTCCCTTTTGATTTCTTCCCTTTATAAGCTCCTTGTGTTTGTCAGTCTTGGTCGGATAGTTGCATGTACTGTTTACGTGTCCTGGTTTCCCTGTGACCCTTCCTGGTATGTGTTTTGAATGTTATGTTATGATTCGGTTTATGTGCCCCCCCCCCCCCCCCCCCATGGGTTTTTGCTTTAAGTTTGTTTTATTTGTTAATAAATTATAATCTTCTCCTGCTCTTGAGTCCTTGCACCATTTCCTTTGTGTTGAACGTGACAGTCATGTTCACTTGTTTGTCCATTTGCGATCGTATTGTGGCTCACTTCAACGATGATAAAGACCCGTTCATTTCCACACCGCATCTAAAACCCCTCAGTGTTTCAAGTTTTCAAGCGTCAGCTCACAAAATGTGTCCAACAGGCAAGATACTATACTCCTAATATACCGGTATGTTTGTTTCCTCTTTATATCTATATTACCCATCCAGTCATAATTGTAATATCTCGTTAGCTGGACTATCAAGCTTGTATAGCCTTCTAACTTTATTGAGTTGTTCATGAGAACTGTTTGTGTTTTGTGATGGATATTCACTCTTTCATTGAATATTCAACCTGGGATGATTACACACAGATTCTGCCATAGTCGTTGCCTGGCTTGTGTATGTATGGGGCAGAGCTATCAAAATAAGGCCGAGACCCTTTTGGGGATAGAGGCGTGTTTGTTTTGGTGATTTGAAATAACATCACCGGTTACCAGATATCACTTATCCCACATTTAAAGATTGTGGCCAAAACTGGTACTGCAATCACTTTCAAATTACTGTAGAGCGGTGTATCCCCTCTCCCCCTCCTCCTGACTCAAGGTTGCCAGATACGCCGCAGGACCGTTTGTAGATCTGCAGCTGTGGTTACTAGAGCAGAGCCGGCAACCCGGATGCAGAAACACTTCTGACTTTGTGATTGGTAGACAGGTGGAGGGTGGAGCTTTAGGCCAAAACACAACATCAACATCCGTTGAGAGCTGCAACAAAAACTTTGAAATGACAATATCCTGGCCGGATTACTGCTGTTTGTATAAGTATTTGAAATTAACATTATTTCTTAATGTCTAGTGACATATGAGTCGTTTTATGATTAATTCAAATATATTTCTTACAGACAGTTCCTTTAAAGGCACAATATGTAGGATTTTTGGATTAAAATATGCACACACAAACAGAAGTTATATATATTGTTGAATTGTGTAGGGGAGCGCGGGACACAACCTAACGTGGGGTTAGTTGTAACACATGGTTTAAAACTTTCCACACATGCCAGGATGACGAAACTTGGTGTATTTACTTGCCATATCAACATTATTTAGAGAAAAATAATGAATAATTCAATTTAATTGTGAATAATGACTGAGAGTCAGTGTTCAGAAATTATTCATTATTATAATGTTTTGAACTATGTTGTAGCTGTATTTAGCGACGAGTTTGTTGTCCAACTTAATTATTTTTAATTATTAAAAAATGCCATTCTTTTATTTTAAAAAGGTGTGTAATTGTATTATATTATAGTGTACATATTGTTATATAATTATAATATAATAGTAACTATATTATTAACAATATTATAACATAACAATATTGTTATATAATTATATTATATCATTCTTGGATATTTTTTTGATTATCCCAGATAACATTGTAAGCTGTCATTTAGTCATGATACAATATACCCTGCACATGTTACAATGTCTATGGGGCATGTCACATTTCACTTCCATTCTTTCAGGGTAAATCAAGAAAAAAGTACACACAGTATTAATGAAACAAAACCACATAATTGCACTAGATGTGTGTGAAATTAATGTGGGAAAAGTTAATACTCTGAACCACAAGTGGATTTACACAAACGGAGACAGTCAAAAAGCGTTTAGGTTGTGGCCCCCTATGGTTATGCTCCCCCTACTTAAATTATCCCAAATATTTCCAACAATGTTTAAATCTGACTGGATATTATATATATATATATATATATATATATATATATATATATATATATATATATATATATATAAGAAAAAATCCTTCCTAAACAAGACAAAATATCTTGATTTATTAACCTGTTAACAAAGTGTACCCTTTTTGGCAAACTGCTGAAATAACGTGACATTGGCGATCTGAATCATTGATCGATTCACTGATTCATGAACGTTTGAATCTTTATTTGAGGTTAGAAAACAAACGCAGAAGCGAAGACTGATGCTGAACAAAATCATAGTTTTTGTTATTTTTGGACCAAAATGTATTTTCGATCCTTCAAGAGATTTTAATCAACCAAGGACTACTTTGATGTTTTTATTCTCTTTCTGGACATCAACAGTGCAGTGTGCATAGACTGCATATGCTCTGGGACTAAAATATAAAATATCTTTAACTGTGTTCCGAAGATGAACGGAGGTCTTACGGGTGTGGAACGACATTAGGGTGAGTCATTAATGACAATTTCATTTTTGGGTGAACTAAACCTTTAACTAACATGAACAAACAGAGAGTAATCTATTTTTACAGCATTTATTCATGTACATGTTAGTTCACAGTGCATTACCTAATGTTAACAGATACAACATGTGAATGTTCAGGGGGACTGGATGAATCAATGTGAACAAATATACTGTAAGTGCAAAACTAGTTTATTTGCTACTATTATTGTATCCTAAAACTTTGATACCATTAACCTTGCAAACTTTTTAAAGTATTTTGTGTGTATGTTTGTGAATGTGACTGTTTGTGTGTGTGTAATAAATATCAGACAGTCAGTGAACAGACCTCTACCTTGAATGACTGCAGACTTACTTGAATAAATGGCTGATATGGAATGAATAAGGCTATTGCTGTGTTGTTGTGGGGAAAAAAAGAAACTTTAATTATGGTGTATAGCTGGAAGTGAAGAACACGAGCTAAGTGTTTCTTTAAAAGCTTTTATTCTTGTCAAGAAGGTCAATTCAGACATGCAGAGGTCTGCAGTCAGAAAAGACAAGCCTTCTTTTAAACTCTCATTTCAGTGGGTGAGGACTTCAAATCAAAAACACAATAACAAACTCCTTAGGTTGGTGTTATCTGCAGCTGTCACACCTTGAGTGGGTACAAAAAACTTTCTGAGAACTTCTAAAAGCTACAGATAGCGAACGCACTAGTTCTGTTGAGAAAAGTATCAAAGTTTTATCAAAATCTCATATTAGTTTAATACCAAAAACACCTTAAATGGTTTGACATAGTTTATGTTCAAAAATTCCATTATGTGCACCTTTAAGATCTATTTAATGCACTGATGACAACATTTGTGTCATTTTGTAAAATGTGTGCACACTAACCTGTACTGGGCAAAGGCAAAGACCTTGAGTCTAGCCGTGTCGTCACTATAAAGGCTCAATGTCAAAGCGCGCAAATATATCAAAGAGCTAAACAGTGTGGTGAGTAGATGTGAGATTCATTTCTCTCTCTCTCTCTCTCTTCTATCCTTCATCAGATAGTGGCTGTATCAGGTTCATGGCTACACTCGGCATCTGGCTCCAAATGTTCCTCTAATTGTCCCATTAGAAACATGATGCACGCACTGCATCTGTGCCACTGTTACTATAGCGTATATGCTTATCATCACCGTTCCATCTCTCACTGCCAGGCAGGGGACACAGCTTAGTTAACAGAAAAAAGAAAAAAAGCAAAAAACACACAAGTACAAATCAATGGATTCATGACAAAGTGCAAATTGAAAGATCATAGCTTGCTGAAAGTTAATTGGTGCAAAGTTTTAGTTTAATCTAGTTGAGGCCTGAGGGGGTTTACAAAGGACAAACTATAAACAAGTTGCTGAAAAAGACCAATTTTTGAAAACCGAGAGAAGCTTCCCTTTTAGAAACGACAATAAAAGCATCATTAGTGTCCTTGCAGGGGTGCACAGTCAATAGTATTGATCAGAAACAGAGACACAAACACACAGACAGACACAGAGCCAAAGACATACAACCCAGCAGTGCTCTGATGTTGTCATCTCACTTCCAGACATGGCCACGGAGATGGAGCCGGCACCAGCTTCACCCCCCCATATGGGTTATGATCCTGCTGGACCCCTGGGTCTGCCACCTTGTGTCCCTCAGCAGGCTGTACACTTCGCCTCAGTTTCCCCCACACAGCATGACACTAAGCTCCAATCTGCTGCCTCAGCCATGACAGCTCAAGCACGTTTTCCTCCTTTCCTGAACTCAAGCTGGGAGAAAGAGAGAGGGAGGAAGAGGGTATAAATAAGGGGAGGAGAGAAAGCAGAGGAGGAAAAGGGAGTCGAGGTGAGTGGTAGATTTTTTATGGTCGGTTTTAATTACAAACAGCCAGCCTGGTGGGGAGGATACGGCCACTCAACATTCAGAGGATCCTTAAAACAACACCTGTTCCGGGTGAGAAGAGATTTTAATGACCTTCTCTACCTCTTCAGCACCTCTCTGCCACCTTTTCTCTTTCATCATCCGTATCTTGGCTCAATGACATGTAAGATTGTCAACAATAAATAATTATAATATAAGTTTAAAGGGGTGATGAATTGAGAAATCAACTTTCCCTTGAACTTTTGATTTTTAAAAGGTCATGGTAATATAAGAATATCCTGTAAGTTTGAGAGCTGAAAACTTCATTGTTAGTCAAATATTTTTTTTTTTATAGACACCTGGCCAAGAAAACAATCGTCTGCATCTAGACGCAATCTGTTGTGATACGCCGCCCCTACAGAATAATAAGCACATCAAATTTAGTAGCCCCCGCCCACCGACTCATGGAGATGTTCGGATTGCTCTAGCCAGCAGCATGCTGAAGAAGATAGAAAGACATTGTGCTATTCTTGGTTGTGAAAGAACACAGTCGCTGCATATGCTTTCTTCAGATGCTAATATTAGGAATGTGTGATACTACATTTATTTTTAATGAAGTTCTAGCTCACGTGGGGAAGACATTGTACGCGTGTTTGCAATCATTTGTAAACAAGTCTCAGGTCGCGCTGGATTTGCAGACACAGTGCTGTGCCTTCTTTATTAGATCCGACAGGAATGGTGCAACACACTTATGTGAGTAAAATGTCTTTTTTAAATGTAATAGTAGTCAGGGCTGTGTGTTTTACAGAGGGGCTACCAAAACGAAAGCGCACATGCATGGAGTTTGTGCTTATATACACCAATCGCACGGGCCAAGTAATACAAAAACAATATTCCAATCAATTGCGGGTGGATGAGAAATAAATCATTGTGTTTGTTTGATAAAGACGTTTACGAGCCCTGTGGTCGAGAGAATCATTCTGGTTGCCTGCTTTTTTAAAACAATCCCTCTCTCATGTGAACTGACAGGGGAGCTGAAGCTCATTAAATATGCAAATCTTATCCAATCATAGCCATTGGCGTTTACTTTCAAGTCTCCAGTGCGGCACGTCCTCCTAAATGCTGGGTTTTGGAGACTAAAAGAGCCTCAAAACCAGTGTAGAAAATAGCCTATTTACTTATTAGTTATGATGTTTTTGAGTGTAAAAAACACACAAACGTCATTCTTTGACCTCAGACAACAGTGTAAAAAATAAAAAGCCAGTTCATGACACCTTTAAAACATATCACAATAGATCATTTACCCTCATGCCATTCAATATGACTTTACCCTCCTGGCTTTCTTATGCAGAAAACACGCGCACACGCGCGCACGCACGCACGCACGCACGCACGCACGCACGCACGCACGCACACACACATTAATCCCCTTGCACTAACCTTTACCTCTAAACCCATACATCACACAAAACTTTCTGCATTTTTTACATTCTCAGAAAAATTTGTTCTATATGTTTTATAAGCAATTGCATTTTAAAATATATTAATAAATGAATAGAAAAGACACAACGTCATTGACCTTCCTAGCACTCGCCCTATTATTCATTTTCAGCGTCACCTGTTCATGCTGTAAAAAAAAAAAAAAAAAAAAAAAAAAAAAATTTTGTCATCAACTTGTCAAACTCTGAATGTCATAGCTGATTTTAAGTTGTTCAAAGAAAATAACTAAACTTCTGTGTCTTTTCTCTTTCTGTCTAATGCATGCTGAGCAACCATTTAGACAGACATATTTGTTCAAAATTCTGCCATCTGGAGCAACAAAATAAATGAAAAGCTATTTAAATCCCCAGATAACAATGCATACAAACCATTAGATATAATTAGAAACAAACTAAGTCAGCTATGAATAAGAACACATAATCATTTAATCTCAAGAATGATCTCTTGTGAATTTCATGCCATAAGCTAAAAAAAGCTCACACTGCTTATTCCTCAGCACTCAAATTCAGCACTGGGCATTTTGAGTGTCTTCACAGCTGATCTACACACAGTTCAAGCTTTTTCAGTGCTAAACCTAGCCGGTCTGTGCCAAGGGGTAAAACTGATATGGGGTCAGTGACTTCTGTTCGGCTACATCAAAGTGAATTGGGGACTAATCGTTTGACTGCCAGCATTAACTGTGAACTGCTATTACACCCCATCAACTCTCACTGCCAACAGATAACCAAGGGCCATAGAAATAACCCTCAAAATGTTTAACCCTTAAGTGCATACTTCAGGTCTTTAGTGACCCAACACGTAATTTACTGCCCTCCTCCTCTTTCATTTTTTCTAGTTAGGCATCAGCCTTTTTAGTATTCCTTAATAAATTCATTATAAACAATATAAACATAACACAAAAATAATAATAATACAATTATAAAAGAATGCCTGTTTTCCCATGATTTATTTGAGTGACTGATACACAATGATGAAGTAACGTTTCACTCTTACCGCAGGCAGAAAACAAAAGAATAGTAAGTATCATCAGCAAAACTTTAAATGGCTCCGCAATTAACTGCAGAGCAAGAACTCAACACAGTCAATTATTACTGTCACTGTCACTTGATGGTGGATCTGGTGAAGAAGAAAATATTGATTTTGAAATGGTGAAAATGATAGTTGCGAATATGTTTGAGATGGCGAATATAAGCCAGATGCTGACTGTACTGGGAAATATATGCTCAAACGGAACCCTTCAAAGATCTGAAAGGGGAAAAAAATGCTTTATTTTATTCTTCTGTTATTGTTAGTCTAAATAAAGAAGAGTTTTATATTATCGCAACAGGTAGCGATCCATATATTTTAGGCTAAATACAGAAATATGTAATAATGATTGCCGAAATATCCATGCATTTAAGGGTTAATACTGATTTGGTTTTTAAAATGCACTGGCCATAACTTACAGCAATGGAATGCTGATTAAGATTAACGTCCAATGACAAGTACAAAGTGTGAGAGAGAGTGAGAGAGAGAGAGAAATGGAGAAATGAACCAGCCTAAATAACATTTATTTATGCCACATTTTGAGAAAATATCTCTTTCCCGGGAGAAGTCATCATTGGCATCCTGTGGAAGAGACCTGTCACCAGTTCTCAGATGTGAGGAGTTTGTCAATTTCTACATGAGGTGTGGAAATACTGAAGTCATTCATTTCTACATATGCATTAGAACTTTTAAAAATGAGCAGTCCTAAGTACAGAAAAAATAATATAGATTTGTTCAAATAAAATCAGCATGTGTTTAACTATTTTTTAATTGTGATTTTTCATAATTTTTCATCAACAGCTTGTAAAATGCATGGCTGGTGCTTTTTTAACTGTTATACTAAAAGCTCATTAAATCTGTACTTACAAGGACCAGTGGCAAACAGTGGACCACAGTCACATATTATTATTATATATATTTAGCATGTCTTACTGATTACATTTATCCAACATTCAGCACTCTTAACAAAAATAAAGGCCTGGTGTCTTCATCTTATAACAAAAATAAAGGTGCCAGAAAGAACCAAAAAAGGGGTTTTCACATACCCCCTTTCCACCAGCATGAACCGTGTGCTAGTTCAGAGCTGCTGGTTTGGAGTTGGTTAGACTGACAAGCTATCTAAGAACCGGTCTGCCTTTCCACGGGCTAGAAAGCCAGCACAGAGCCACGCAGGTCTTATATCACGGTATACATCTCCTCTTTCTCAGCAACGCTAGCGAGGCAGCGGGAAACAAACACACCAGACTTGTATGAGATGCACCAACGCTGAGCTGACCGATGAGCGTATGACACCAAAGTACTGAAATGCTGTTTCATGCATACTGAGCTTTTTACGCTGTTAAAGACTTGGATTCCCACCCTAAACATAGACAGTTTCAAAAACTAATGTTTCTGTGTCAAAAATACTCCTTCCGGTTTCTCACAAGTTTCGGAGAGTTTTTTTCGAGTATGGGTTGGCTTGACGTCAATAGAGCGGAAGGTCCTTGTATGGGCCGTACGGGCTCTTCTCCCGTGCGCGCGCGTGACTAGAGTGAGAGAGGAAATGCACGCACTTAAACACTCACTCAGGTGCAGATCCAGTCGTCCGTGAACACTTTTGTCGGTTATAGTCCGCGCCGCGCTCCACTTTATTCCTATGGGTGACATCAAGCGACTTCAACGCTTCAGCATTCCGGGAAGGCAGCGCTGCATTTGAACCGATTTGAATGCAGAAATGACGGGAAGCTTCACAACATCGCTTCAGTCGCGTCGCAAAGTGGATTTCCACGGTCACTGCTGTCACAGGACTTCACCAAATCATACCAAATAAGTGTGTTTTTGACGGAGTGGTCCCAGCGATAACGGTTCGGTCCTGCTTTGGAAGCAGTCGGTGAGTAAAACTGCTTCAAATGTCTGTGCTGTTGGCTATCATTGCGTGAGTAAACATCAGTAAACGTCATGATCGCGTGCTTCGTCATTCAAATGCGCTAACGGTTACTCCATTTTTGTTCTATTTATAACGTTACACTAGTCTGACGTGCAAAACCGCTTCGCTTGCTACGGCTAATGTTTAGTCGCATACAATAGTCCATAAACCGAATCATGTCCTCATAAACTGCGAGTAAACACACACAAATGTTGACAGGCCACTAAATACAGTACATACCACAGAGACGGACGTCCTGCTGTTGTTGCTTCTCCTGTTCAATTTAATTCAGCCACCGAATCTGATTCTGGATTGATAGCCATGGGATTCTCCATCGCTTAAGGACGTCACTGCTTTGTTCGCACTCGTCATTCTTTAGCTCCGCCCACACGATACACCTCCAGGCACTCGTTTTTTTTCGGGAAAGACTTGGTACAGCCTATATTTCTTTTATAAATATAATAAAACTAAAGACTTTTCGGAGATATGAAGGATGCAATACTAGGTACTCAAGATTGACATGAGATTGACAGAAACTGAGTGTTTCACCCCCACCTGGTTTGGAGCTGGTGCTTTGGGTGTCGAAAGACAAAGAACTGATTTGAAAAGGCTCTGGCTCTGGCTCCGAACCAGCACCAGCACTGCCTTAGTGGAAAAGACATAACAGTGATGCCATATAACCCTTTTTCTTAGAACCTTTTTTCTACAATCTAAAAAATGCTGGGTTAAAACAACCCAAGTTGGGTCAAAAATGGACAAACCCAGAAAATGGGTTGTTTGAATGGGTCCATAGGGTTCAAACAACCCAATTTCTGGGTTTGTCCATTTCCAACCCAACTTGGGCTAACTCAGCATTTTTTAGAGTGTAACCATTTTATAGTCTAAACTAAAGAACCTTTTTTTTTTCACTGCACCCAAGTAGCAGTGCTTCGCCTATGCTTCCCCATAATATAGTCCCAAGTCAATATCTGCCTAGGAAATCGCCTAAATCTGCATCGCTATTTGTACTCATTGTGAATATGCAGGCCACAAGAAGTAATTAGGTCTTTTGTTTTAGCTTTTTTGGATCACTTTTACTCAGGACATGCTAGCTGGCTACATAGGATTCCATTAATTATGCTAAGCTAAGCTAGGGGCCACTCTGCCAAACTAAACAATGCATGCACTGAGACAAAAATGCCTTGGCCCACATACCTAAATATAGAACATAAGTTATAGTTATATTGTTCTAATTCTAAAAATGGTGGAGTGTTCCTTTAAGAGTGTTGTTAGAAAAAGAATGTGAAGTTTAAGATCTGAACCGTTGATCCCTTCTTTAGCAGCAAGGAAGTGTTTCTAGTATTTTTTTTTAAATTTATCTTCATGAAACCACTTAAAGTCATATATTTTTATATTTGTATTGCAAAAACTGTTTACCACATGCAGTTTAGATTATGGTCAATGCGGTTATCTTAAAAATATATTGTGCTTCCGCCAATTTCGTTCAGTTCTACACCTAGTGGTTCCTAGTGGTTTTAAAAAATGACTAAGATTTACAGGACAACAGAGAGAACAGCTATTTGTCATGTCATTAATTATGTTTACAAGCTGTTTAATCAAATGTCCACAATTAAGGCAATTATCACAATTAATTAATAATAAATACATAAAACAATCTCATCCAGCCTCCTAAAAGGTCATATATGAAGAATCTGACAGAACCCTTTAATGTTTTTTTAATAAAATCTTTGCTTGATAGTAAAAGATACTTCTTTCAAAAACATTTAAAAAATCTTACAAACTTTTAATGGAAATTTTTTTTGTGTCACCAAGCAATGTAAAGACAAATCTCTAGCAGACTGCATCTAATATGGTGGCACAAACCTCATAACATCAAAAATCATGACGTTTGGTCATGTAAGGTATGAAAACCAGTACGGCTATCACCAGACCAAGCTCAATTTAAAATTGACCATTGGTCTGGGGAGTCTGCTCTGTATGTTCTACTGCACAAAAGGCGTGATCAACTGGCATTATTCTAATAACTCTGTACACAATTGGATAGTCCTTCAACCAATCACACCACAAGAAGTGTGATCATTAGGCAACTACCCATCATTTTTGTCATCATTTTAAACCCGCCAATAGCACTCCAGGTGGATAGTGATTGGTTCCTTGCAAAAGTGTAACAGAAGCAGTAGAAATGAATGCACAGGTTTCCAGACTGAGTTGCTGGGCGAAATCAAATTGCAGGCTGGGTTTACCCAGTCTACAATCTCGTGGAATGTATACGCCAAAATGAGTTTTTGCCGTGCATATGATACACACTTTATGACGTATTTTACGCACAAACCACCGACCCCGCCACCCGCATCCTACCCAACAGCATGTCTTATACACGCCATAAAGTGTGTATCATATGCACGCCAAAAACTGCGTAGCATATTCATGACAAAACTAATTTTGCTGTACATTCCAGGAGATTGCACACTATTGATACGCATTCACATTTGATCGTGTTGAAACCAGTGAAGTTTATCCGTCTATATTTGATGTAGTCTGTGTATATGTGCATTGATCAATGTTTTGATTTGATTTAAAGGGTTACTTCAGCGATTAGCATATGACATTCTATCAGTAGAAAACCTGGAGTATATTCGAATGATCATGCTTGCAAAAAAAAAAAAAAAAACTAAAAAAAAACTTATATCCCCCTGAGATGAGATATTTATGCATTTTATTTCTGGAAAATTACTCAGATGCTGCAAATATCGTCAATTTGCGTCATCTGTAAAAATTTTGGCCAGAGGCTAAAGACTACATCCAGCAAAGGGAAGCTATTTCCACATGTTTTCAAACCGCACATGGGGAGTGGGAGATCACACTCACAGTCAGCTCGCAGCTACGGGCATTCATGTAAACGGATTCAAGAAGTCCTCGCTTGCAGCCTGTAGCACGATGACGTACTGGATCAGATCCAACACGTACTGGACGCGCACGCGCGGTGGTTTCATTCACAATTTGATGACGTCACATACACATGTGCAGTTGAGTTCTGGGGATATGCGCACAGTTAAGCGTTTTGGTGAACTGGATAAATAAATGCTCAAACCGCTCGTGCAAAAATAATGATTAATAACATGCTCATGCCATCAGGACACACGTTTTGCAATTTAAGTTGTTTACAGATCGTGTTGCATTGTACCTTGAGGATTAAAATTACAGAGACAATTACTTCACTCATTTTTGCTTCCACTTAACAGCAAATATGACCAGAATATATTAATATTTGAACTATTTTGCATGCATGTAGAGAGAAACTAGGATAACTTAAGCATCACATTTATGAAAAGACGACTTATTCATCAATAATTACTTGTTAGCCTACTATTTAGCAGTACTACTACACAGGTTAGAACATCATCTACAGTATTGATCAAACATGTCACTTAAGACTAGCGCATACATTAAGTGCTACTTCATCGTGCTACAGGCTGCAGCGAGGGGTGTCTCAACGGATTGGCCGGCGGAGCAAAGTAAGTGTTTTAACTTCTCAAATTAATTCCTATTAAAAGTTAAGCTTCCAAAGGAATGAACTGAAAATGCGCCAGACTGAACACGCGCTGACAACTATACTGCCGCGAGCACGGACGCGTTTACCTCAGCTTTCATCATGAGAGCTCTTACCTCAGCTCATTCACGATGTGTAATCTTACTCCTGCTGAGACTCTCACTCGGCGGCTAAATCAAATTATATTGAACAGACACATTCAGTTTTTAATTGTAGTGTCTGTTCTCTAACTGAACTGAGTTTATGAAGATGTACGCGATGGTGGGAAAGTGATCAGTGATTCAGTA
>NC_090175.1:25912225-25928783 GCF_024679245.1 Pseudorasbora parva
ACCACTAGCGGGCTCTCGGAGTGAGGTAAAGTTCCTTGCCATTGTCATATAGATTTGCCAGTCTTACAAATATGAACACTACGAACAGTTTTATGTGTGTAAACATTGTACATCGACATGAAATATCAATTTAAACACAACTACATGCATTATAGCTGCATATTTATACTCGTGAACACTTACTCGCTGAAGAAGGGCGTGATTACTAATAAGAGATACGAGTGCCACACTTGAGTCCCAGGGGATATAAAGAAAAGACGACATTTAATTCTACCTTCATATTCTCAGACAAGAGATCAATCTAATTCAACATACTGATACGTAGCCTACTGTCTTCATTTATTTTCTTAATATTTCTCGTTTGGTCCATATTGTAAGAAAAAAGTAGAAGAGAAGCAGGCCCAGTTTGTGTTAAGGATTTTTTAAAATCTGCTCTTACTTTTCATTGAGACTGACATTATTGCAGTGTTCTGACATTATAGACTGATGATCATTTAATTATAGACCTATAATTCCTTGTTTAATCGGGCTAAATGTTTTTAAATAGTGAGGAGTAATCTATCTATTCTTTTATTATGCAGTGTGTCGATTATGCATTATGAAATTGTTGGGGGGGAGGAGGTGCAAATTAATGTAAAATCAATTTAACAATAAAAGTAGGCCTACTCTAATAATAATAGTAATAATAATTTGTATACATAAATTCTAAATCCTCTTGATATCAATAACTGATGCATTTGGCTATCTCTTTATAATACACCATGGTCTATCGTCGCAAGGCACGGGGGTTTTATTACGCACTTTTCACCCGTACGGTGTGAGCAGACAAGTCGCACTCGACGGTCGGACTGCACAGTGTGAGCACATAAATCGTGGGCTTTGGCTTTACATCGCATGCGATCTACTCGTACAGTGTGAGTAGGTAACCTTGCAGAAATCGCAAATCGCACAGTGTATGTCCAGATTTAGCTTGCTTTGTACAGTCATGCTTTGTTTCGTCATGCACTTCCTGGTCTTGTCATGTGACTCGACTTGTCTTGTGTTATATTATCATGTCATTGGCTAATTGTCTTATCATTGTTCACAGCTGTTCCTTGTCTTGTCATTAGTCCATGTGTTTTTAAGCTCTCATGTTTGCCATGTGTCTTTGTCTGATAATGAATGTGTTAACCCACTGTCGAGTCAGGTAGAGGCTTTTGTTTATTGCAGTACATTTTTTAAATAAAAAAACTGCACTTGGGTTCTGAAGCTCGCCTCCCAGTGGATCTAATTGTTACAATCAGTGTTAGGCAGTAGCGAGCTACAAATAGCAACGTTACTAGCTTATTAACACATTTTTTCAGTAGCTTCTCAGTAGCTCAGTTACTTTTAAAACAGTGTAGCTTTTCCAGTAGCTAACTACTTTATACAGCAAGTAGCGGAGTAGCGCGACCAAAAGCTACAGTCCGTTTTTGGGTTCTGATCTGAATCTGATGACCGACGAGAACGAGCCTGTAAGGAGTGGTGTGACGGACGCTCAGCTCAATAATCCGCTCTATGCAGACGTGCTTCACTCATGAGCTGCTCAGCGGTAAAACAACATTGTAAATAAACCAGAACTAAGCAGGCTACTTACCTCACAGACATGAGATATATCATGTGTAGGCTATACTGTAGAAAGCTTGAAATGTACACTTTTAAACGAAACCATTCAAAATGAAAATAAATAGGCAAGCAAAGTGCCTGCACTGTTCATGCGAGCAGCTCATAATACTCAAAGAGGTTCTGTTCATAATGCTGCGCTCCATCACTGCATGTGCTGTGAGTTTAAACTGCATTTTAGACTAATCCTCAGGGCCACCCGTCCCACGTTGCATATACCGTAGGCTACAGAATTTTCACCCATTGTCCTGCCTGTCGAGAAAATGTCCCACATTTTCATCAGTCTGTTAGTTTTGAATTATCATATTAAATGCATGTGTTCAGAAAACTACTGGATCATTCAGTAAATTGGTTATATTGTTAATATATAATATAACTGAATATATAAGACTGTCAATGAACTAATTTCATGTTGATTTATATTTTATTTGTTCATTATTTATTTTGTTGGGTTTTAGTTGGACTTGGTCAGAACTCTTTCAAAAATACTTTATCTACATGATGCCTGCTGCCTTTGGGCTCAGTGATGTTGAATTTAAATGACATGTAAAATAAAGACATGTGACATTGTGATGTAATGGTGTTTTTTTGTAGGGACTAAAGAACAAATTATTTTTATCAGCTGAAAGGCAGAAAACACATGTTTTTATTAACTTAGACGTTATATAACAGTTTCAGTTTATGTTTTAGTGTCTGTAACATGTCTCATATTGTCCCACACAAACTTAGTAATCGTCCCACATTTGGTTTGTTTGATGGTGGTAAACCTATTCCTGACTCCTGAACATTTAATTTAAGTTGCATACATTTTCTTCTTGCACTGATGTTACATTTTTAGCCATGTTGCACTATGACAGTCAGTTTGTTACGGAACTGCTCTGAGACAGAAGGTTGGAGATCCAAACGCAGTGTTTATTGAAGGGTAATCCAAAGTCGTAGTCCATAAAACACGCAAATGTCATACACAGGCAAGCAGTCCGAAAAGGCAAACAAAACAGAAGGAACAGGCAAAAGGGTAATCCATGGAGAAGGCATGAAATCAAAGATCAAGCTACATGAAAACAGGGAAACGCTCAGAAATGCAGCTGTGACACTAAACAAGACTTCGCAATGAATGACAGAGATAACCAGTGCTGCGTTCCAGTTTGTTTTTATCATGCCCTTCACTCGCAAACTTCCCTCCGTCTCATTCACTCGGATGTGCGTCATGCCTACGTTGCATGAGTGCCCACTACTGGCGGAAACTTTGCAAATGGACTGAACTGGAACGCCCTAAGCCCTTGATCACTTGGAATCCACTATGGAGTTGATATTATTTATTTTTTACCTTTACGAAACTGTTTAATGCAGCATTCTATATGTATATGGATGTGTTTGGGTTGTTTTAAATGTTTTTAAAAATAGTTATAGTTGTTTGTGGTGGGGTAAATTAAACGTGATATGTGGTGACGTCACAATCGCGTTGCATTGTGGTATATGAAGCTGCCTGAAGTGTACATATGAAGTAGACTCGCTCACTCGGTCAAAATCGAGGGAGCAAGGGTCTGTCCATACAAACTTCCCTTGTCCACTTCACGAAGTGGAACACACTTAAAAATGGCGGCAGGGATTCCCCCAAGGGGAAGTGCTTAGGGAAGTTTGCAAGTGCATGTCTTAAAGTGGAGTGGAACGCAGCACAGGCTTAGGCAGAGGTAACGAGACACAGGTGTAAACAGTGAGTGCTAATGAGTCCGGGGAAAGGATTATGGGTAGTGTAGTTTGTGATGGAATGACAGTCCGGGGTGGAGTGCCCTCTGGTGGTGATCAAGGGCACTCACACTGGTGAATTGTGACACAGTTTGAGATATAGGCTATATTAGATTATTGCGTTTATTGTATCAATTATTCAGCTGATTCTAACAGTTTTTGCCTTTGAAATGACTGGGGGAAAAAAGTTTCCCAATCAACCTGAATTCACACTATACTCTTTGAAATCAATTACATTGCATTATATTGTTTGAAATCCCAAATAGTATAACATTATTCATTAATTATTCAAAGTTATTTGTCATTGTAAAAAAAAAAAAAGAAAAGAAAAAGAAAAAAGAACACTTGTTTCAATGAAGCTAGCTACTTTTTGATCGTAACTTGTAGTGTAGCTTACACACGGTAGAAGCTGAATGTAACTTATGGTAGCTTGAATGTAACTTAACTCCTTTAACTTACAAGTATAGCTTGTACACAGTGTTGCCAACTTAGCGACTTTGTCGCTATATTTAGCGGCTTTTCAGACCCCTCTAGCTACTTTTTTTCAAAAAAGCAACTAGCGACAAATCGAACGACTTTTTGGACAAACCTCAGCTACTTTAGTTTACAAATGTCGCCAGTACTGTCCTGCGAGCGCGAGGTCTTTTTTCCCCCTGCTGTCGCACACACCTCTCTGCGTCTACCCTGTTCAGTGAATGGCTGAGGGGAGCTGCACGCATGCCGGTGAACGTACACACACAGCAGCTGATAGATGTGAATGAGCGAGCTACACATGAGCACACAGGGTTGCCACGGATTTCTTACTAAATGTTATCTGCTTCTTTTGTTCTATATTTAAAGAAATTAGTTATGATGAGTTCCATTCTTCTCTTGTGCTTATCACTTATATCACTCAATATCACAGAGCTTCAGATCCAGTTTCTTAATTCAGATTTTACACATAATAATTTTGTAATTCACTATAACATAGTTATATTGTATGACAAAAAGTTATAGGAAATCAAAACATTTATTGGACAGTCAGCGGTATTATATTATTGTAAAATACATTAAATAAGCACAGATTTGGAGAGAAAACACATTAGACAGGCTGAACGCAAGGACGGCGTGATGATGTCACTGTTATGCTAATTGACGCATGACATCATCTAGCGACATTTAGCAACTTTTTGGGAAGGCTTTAGCTACTTTCCTTGGAAAATAGTTGGCAACACTGCTTGTACAATTTCAGAGTAGCTTCCCCAACACTGGTTACAATGCTATTCTGTGTGCTAGTTTAATGGCTGTATGAGACTAGCACTAAGCTACATCAACATTAGAACATCATACTGATGATATTCTAATGTTTCATCATGTTGAGCTACATAACATTGATTCGTTTTATGTACATTTGCCAACCCGATCACATTGGTACGAGTGTGCAATGTCGCAGAATATATACGGCAAAACTCATTTTGGCATGCATATGCTATGCTGTTTTTTCGCGCATACGATACGCACTTTATGGCGTGTATATGACACGCTCTTGGGTAGGATTAGGGTGGTGAGGTGGGGGGTTCGTACGTATAATATGCCTTAAAGTGCGTATCATATGCACGCGAAAAACAGCGTACCATATGCACGCCTAATAAAGCACATGCAAGAAAGCAACAATTGAAGTTTGTTGCGATACTCTCGCACTTTTTATAACACCACATCGATACTGGTCCTCTTATGATTTCTCATATGTTTCTCATAAGCACATTCTCATTTTGTTCCAAAGTCTGCTTGCCAAGGTCCATAATGTTTGAACGAAACTACAACAGTGTGCTGCTAGACATCATGTATTTGTCCACGTCTGTTGCCATGGTTTCAATGGCAGTAAAATCGGAAACCGAGGGGATATGATGCCATTGGCAGGCGACTCCCTTACACGTCCTGGTTCCTTAGTTAAAATCACAAATTTCTCACGATTTACAAATAGTTTGAAACATTTGGGATATTATAAATACTCAACTGAACAAAATGTAAAACACTTGCCTATTGGTCTTGGATATAGCATATTACACCTTTAAAAACCAAATATGTTATGTTCAATTTGTGTGTGTTACATATATTTATGCTTAAAGTATTCTGCCGGTTTGAGGCACCTGTATTGCAATTTTTAATTTGAGTAATGACTTTAGAGTGCTATTGGTATAACATGCATTTGTATGACAAGCTATTTGTATTCATGTGCACTAAAGGGATGTTCACACTGAAAGCATTTAGTAGCGGCAACGTAATTCATCATTCAGGTAAAATGAGAGTTGGAAATAATATTAATGCAAATGTGTAACAACGGACTGCAACAACTACAAATGGGAGCGCAAACAGGGATCTGCCAGCTAATACAGCAAAATAATAATGCCTACTACAAACTAACAGCACAGCGGTTCAGAGACCTCAGCGATTTATCGTTGTCAGTGTGAACACTCCATTACGATGCTCCATATCAGATACAGCCTAAGCAGAAGGCATGTAAGGCTGCTCACTAGGTTTTGGAACAGATTCTTTCTCCTCCACAATCATCCTCACACTATCGAACAGGTAATGTGAGATAATTATACTTGAAAGCACTCAGCGACACATACACAACCACACACACCAACACACAAGAGCAGACGGATGAAATGTCCTGCTTAGCATTGACAAGAGCTCTCTGCTAACTCTTTTGCACTACACAGCTAAAAATACACCTGCCTCCATCCCCTAGTGTGTTCTCCATCTCTTCAGCTTCCCTCGAGAGCCTGTATGTGCATGTGCATAACAGAGTGTGTGTACGCATATGTGTGTCTTCGTGTAGGTGGTTTTTGAAAACGCAGCACTAAAACCCAAACTGTTCTACTTGAACTCAGCCCACTGTGATGAAACAAGAGGCTATAAGCATTTACTCCTCCGACGAACACAAGGAAAGCTATTTTTTGATGAAACCAGAACATATCTCGGCTTTAAAAGAATCTTGGAAACATTTGGTGCATTACAACTGCACAGTGTTCAGGAGGTACATCTGGAGCAGAACAATCTGATTGTTCCCTCTTTTATTCCAAAGATCATAGTAACAAGTGGCCTCTGCTACCACAGAGATGTGGGTTATTTGCAACTGAATAGATTCTGTAGCTCTTCTTTTCTCTAGCTGTGAAGAACTGCAATATGCCAGCAGTTAAATTATGGTGCGAGGAAAACTTTGACGCATTTATTTATTTATAATTTATAATAACACAATTATATATAATTATTATATATATTACATATATTATATATCACCTGTGACAACTGGTCTTTTGAAACAGACTGCCATTACAGAAAGAAATTGCCACTCACCTTGGTCTCTCCCCAAATGGAGGTGCCAGGGCTCCCAGGATTGCTTGTGGTCTCCTCCTTTCCTGCTGGCAATAGAAAAAAGTTTGCACAATGAGGACTTTTATTTGGCAAATTTGAACTAGCCTTGAGTGTAGTTGGTGCTGCCGGTAGTAATGCCATAATAATAACAGTACACTGTAAAAAAAAAAAAAAAAAGGTCTCCAACTGAATAAAATCTAGTGACTGATTACATAAAAAAAATGAGTTGGCTAAAATGAATTTCTGTGAATGAAATTGCATCTATTCACATAAATTCAATTTGACCAACTGAAAGATTTTGATCAGTCACTAGAAGATTTTCAATTGGAGACCTGAATTATTTTTTTTATTTTTTTACAGTGTATAGTGGCAACAATAATTCTGTTCATTCATTCTTGTCAAAGTTACCTGCCGAATTGAAAACACACTGTCTTCAGATGCACATCCGTTTAAAAACCAGTCAATGTCAAGATGCAGCCCACATAGATTATGACAACATGAATTGTGAAGTTTACATCTCATAAATCTGACACACAATTGCTAGTTAAAATCTTGATTCAAAGCTTACATAAAACACAATGACTTAAAGGTAGGGTAGGTAAGAATTATCTAAAACACTTTTGTCCCAATTTGTTTAAACTTTCTTTATATGTCAATACATAATTAAAATGTAAGTACTCTGAAAAAGAGAGTATAAAAATCAAGTGACTCTAGACTTTTTAATCTGCAATAAACACCGCTCGTTATTTTAGTCCGGGACGAAACATGTGATTGGCTTGGGCGACTGTCGCTCTCTCTCTCGCTACCATGGCTACCACTGCTTTCGCTACAGGATCTGGTCACATGTGCGTGGCACAAAACCTAGGAAGATCAAAATAATAGCAGAGAAAGAGCATTCAAAATTCACAGTGCCGGGTTTTGCAGTCAGCAAAGGCAAACAATGCAAAAAAAGGACAAGAAAAGGCAATGCACAAAAAGTCTTTGGATAAACAAAGAAATCAAACGAGAGTAAATATCGCCGTGGCTTTCCAATGATGTCGAGAACTGAGGGACCTCAAGGGGCTGAAAAACGACTCCTTGATGGCTGTATTTCTGCTGGACAGGTAATCTTTCATTTTGATTATAATTTTTTTTTGGTTTATGTTTTCATGAAGCATGTATCACTAGCAAACGTAGCTGCCTAATATAGCATAACATTACTTAGCATAAAGTTACAATATTATACACTTAGCGAGTCATTAGTAGAGATGATAAATACTCAATATGCTTAGGTTAAGACGATCGCTGTCGTATTGAATGTCGTAATACACCGCATCCAGGAACTTTCTTAAGAACTAAGTTAGCTTCAGCTATCCTCTGTCTAAACTCTTTTACCATGTTCACCGAGAAAAAAAAACGTATGTTATGAATCTTACACGAAATTCATCATCATCACAGTATAACTGATGTTATTGGAAAAACATGTATCGATGCTACCCGATTTTAGCTTTGCCTGATAAATATAACTAGCTTATTACCGAATCAAACAAAAATATATTTAAAACTTTACCAGTAACGGTATTCTAGCTTGATAGTGAGTACTAAAAGACATCTTATTTGTTTATATTCATACTGATAAAGTTCGATTTTTTTTATTACATGTGATTCAGACACAATGTCACTACATGCACACTGCTCGTCTGATGTAAATAATGCGTCTTCCAGCTGATTGGACGGCGAAGCACGGTCATGTATTTTGGGGGCGTGGCTTTGGAAAGAGCCCAGAAGGGAGAAGGTGGAGTGAATGGAAATAATGAGCTGTCTTTAAAACAGTCGTGACAGGTCTGCAGACACTCAATTTTTCATACTTTCTTTTTCAGAGTACTTACATTTTAATTATGTATTGATATGTAAAGAATGTTTAAAACGTTTTTAAACCAATTCTTACCTACCTTTAAGAGCAGAAGGGTGAAAACTTTTGAAGAGTATTGATGCTTACCTTTCTTGTTTTCTTTAAAGATTATATTTTTCATTTAGTACTGCCTTTCAGAAGCTAAAAAGTATGTTTCCCAGAAGACAAAATAAATACAGTTTACCCTGTTCATCTGATTAAAAAAATGTACATCCCCCAGCTGTGTAAACCTAGTGATGCCTTCTTGAGCATATTTGTTTTTAAATTAATATTTCGAAGATTGCCTGCATTTTTATTTCAAGATATACTGTAGAAAACTGATGTTGTTTAAAATAATATGCAGAGGAAAATGTCTCAGTTACAAATGTAACCCTCATTCCCCGCAGGAGGGAACGAGAAGTACTTCACAGACTGAAAGGGAACCAAGTCCTATGTTTGGTGGTCCTGTTGTGTTACATGCCTTATTAGTATTCCAGAGTATTCTAAAGTATATAGATTAAGTTACAAAACATGTGTAATCTAATGGAATATGTAATGTACAAAAAAAAAAAAAACTTGTAGCTGTAGTGAAATATATTTCTAAAGTAACCTTCTCAACCCTGTTTATTACATATATTGTGTATACAAAAATATAAACAGTATATAATATGTGCACCCCCATGCAAATGTTTGGTGACAGTAAGTTTTATTTTAAAGAAATTAATCATTTTATTTAGCAAGGATGCATTAATTTTATCAAAAGTTATAGCAGTAACAGTAAAAGCATTTATAATGATACAAAATAATTATGAAAAAAAAAGTTTCACAATTTCCACAAAAATATTTTGCAGTACAACTGTTTACAACACTGATCACTTTGGCATCATATCATCTCTTAATTTATTTCAGAGCTGTGTGTGTGTGTGTGTGGTGCAGCAGAGAAGAGGAGATCCAGGACTTTCAGCTTTATTCAGATACATGGCGAACCAAACACCAAACAAAATTGACTACGGGTCATGAGTCTTTGGGCGCCTAGCCGGAACCAGAGCCCCACCACATGTGTGCCTCCCACATGTTTCTCACCCACAGGTGCCACCTCCTCCCAAAACAAATTTCATCTGCTGAATTCAGGGGTGTATTGGAGGGCTAATGGGCGGTGGGTACAGGAAAGTCTGGAGCGGAATCCAGGAGACACAGAGCGTGCCCAGGAGAGGTGGAGCGGAATCCAGGAGACATGGAGCATGCATAGGAGACTCTGGAATGGAATCCAGGAGACACGGGGCAGACACAGGAGAGTCCCCAGAGTCTATTAGCCACCACTCCAGTGGCTCTGGCATTGTCGCGACCAGAATTGAGGGCTTTACCGGAGGACCCACTGAAGGGATATATGGAGGAAACCAGGCCACGTGATTTTCTGAGGGCACTGGACGAGGATTCTCAGGTTCTTCGACAATCTCGAAATTAGAACAATTTAGACTCAAAATAAGATTGTCTCGACTAGGGAAAAGGAACTGACAGGTTTTAATAAACAATAGTGTCCAAGTCCAGGCCCATCAGAAAAACCATGCCAAGCAGTGCATCTGGCCAGTTCAGCAGATAAGCAAGCTCAGTAAATTTCTCCACTCCAGCGGGCGACCTTCCTGGCGACACCCACACATACAATCCTATGCTGAAGCATCCTTCTCTGAGGACACGGGAGAGATCGGGGTCAGGAAGATACCCATTTTGGCGTGGAAGTCCTGGCAGTTTGGTCCGGTCTTCTGTTACGGGTATGTGGAGCAGCAGAGAAGAAGAGATACAGGACTTCCACAAAAATAGGCTTTATTCAGCTACACGGCAAAGAGAACACCAAACACTAACATAACGTCAGACCAAACAACCAGAGAGTGAACAAGGGAGAACTTTGTGGCAGAACGGAAAAGTCTGGATGCCACTTGCTTACTTTCACTTTCAATGCACGAAAGGTAAAAGAGAGGTGTGCATAAAAATTAATGAGGGAAGTGAGTATAAGGGTGAAGCACACACACCGGAAGGGGGGAAGAGACGTCACAAGTGAACACAGTTGAGTTGAGAGTGGTGGGAGAGAAGTCGAGAGCGTTACCGTGGGGAGTGTGGCTCCAGATGACGTTTCCAGATCTGCTCCACCAAGCTTGTGAACTGGTGCAAAGATACCTTCACGTATAAGCATCGCTAAGCCGTCCAAATGGGAAAGCTGGTCGTAACCAGGATCATCGTTGAGTCCACTATGGTTCCTACACTCTTCAATAGCCCTGTGATCAGCTGCACTTGGGCCAGTGACGAAAATCCTTTAATTTCCCCAAACATTCCAGCAGACACAGCTCTCTCCGACACACGCACACACATACATGCACACAATCCTGAACATTTACATACTGATTGAGTTTATTGCCTGTATTTTATTTCCCTTCTATGACCTACTTCTTAGTTAGTGTTTTTTTAGGGACAAATTTGGGTTTAAAATGGACATGTGAATCTACTATTGCAGGTTCATGAACTGTGACGTATCTGCACAGCATCTAAATATAAACCACAAACAAAAAGAATAAGTAGTGGGGTCTGAAATTGTTCATCTGGTTTTTGTTTTGTTTTGTTGTTGTATTGTTCATATTTCTTTTCTTTTTTCTTTTTTAAACCCATTTAAAGCTGCTGTCCGTAACTTTTTTTGTGTTCAAGATTTACAAAAATTATATAATGAGAATGTACAACATTAGTCCATTTTCCAAACAGTGTTTTTGTCTTACCCTGAATTATTATGGTACACTTATAATAAGTATTTATATTGGGACTATTTCAGGCCAGACGGCTAGAGGAGCACAGTCCCTGCATCATCCACCATAGACATAAACAGAGAGAAGTAGCTCTGGCTGCAATGTTCTTCCGCAGGATGCATGCAGTTCTGTTTATTTACCACTAGAGTGCAAAAAAGTTATGGACTGCAGCTTTAAGTAAAACCTTAAAAAAAACAAAAGACGGAATATTTTGAGGTTATTGAACGTAACGGGTGGTTATTTAAAACTCTCCTGTGTTTTTTGTTGGCAGGACTATACCTGCCAGGCGCCCAAACAAGTTTGATTAAAAACAAAAAACAATTAATTGAAGACTAAATTGTGGATTGTTGTTTTGGTGGTCACCACCATTACAGAGTGGTGCCCGAACAGAGACTTGAACTTTAAACCTTGAACTGAATCATGATTTAAACTTTGTTTGAAAAAAAAGGCAATTATAAAAATAAAATACAAATAATACAACACTGAGATTGTGTTTGAACTGAAATACTGCTCTTTGTTGTGATTTATGTCTTTTGATTTCATTGTTTAAATAAAAAATAAATAAAAAAAATGCGTATGGTGATTTGGGATTTTTGTCATTTAATTCTCATTCGTGGGGAAATTGTCTAATGGGGATTTGGAGGTGTGGAATGATATGACAAACACAGATGACTGGATAAACGAAGGGCACAGGTGATACAGATGATAGTTGCAACCATAGACCGTAAAAAAATATGGACGACTCGACATCATCCGTTTCCGCTTGACAGATTTGAAGCTTTCAGGCTGCCTTGCACGGCGCTGACATCTTGGGACCGAGTCTGCGCAGTAGCGATTTCGGGACCGGAGTTGCGCAGTAGAGCGCAGGAAGTACAGCAGGAAGTACAGTCGCGATATCAAAAGCCCGCCCACACTCTCGCAGATGCAGAACAATTAATTATGTTGGTGTGAAATAAACAGTTATGGAAATGTAGAAATTAAAGCTAAAGCTCTAATCTGCTCCCAAAAATTTCGAAAAAAGTCCGTTAGTGCCTCAGTGACAACTTCACTCAGAGAAGCCGTCAGTCTCAGCTGTCAATCATGACGTCACACCCCTGTTTTTATAGCATCAAATAACTAACTCAAACTAAACTTATTTTTAAAACGAACACCTGAAATGAAATCATCGTGATGATATCTGCCTTCAGTGACATAAACTAACTTTGGACGAAAATTTTTGAAGTGTAATTTTATTGTTTAGTTTGTCTCGCGTCCATTAGAAATCACAGAGGGGCGGCTATACTGGGACCGGTCACCGGGGGGGCGATCGAGGCACGAAAGCTTCAGTAAATGAGAGGGAGACTGCAGGCTTGGTTGCAACCCAGGCTCATTGGAAATACGTGACTCTGCCTACATTTTTGCAACACCCAAATTATGTACCTCCAGGTACGTTTACCTGCACTTTTTGGGTAAAACGTCCACCGGAGGCGCTAAGTGGCAATATTTTTTCTCCATTCCAGTTGCGCAACATGACATCATGACTGATCTCACAGAATTAATATTTATAGCCTAATTTTATATTTTGGAGTAACTAACTCCACTCCTACCCTAAACCTACCAACTCTCAACAATATAAAACACACAACAGGCAAATAAATGTACAGTCACATGTATTTATTGCAAAAACTGACTAAAAAAACGGTATAAAAGTATTAACTCATGTTGCATTCCAAGTCTTCTGACGTCATACGATATCTTCATGTGAAGAACAGAGTTGATCTTAATGTTTTAGTCGTTGAAATGATGATCGTGCTTCTTTGCGAACAGAACACACGCACTCGTTCATTCATATTTCTGATTCAAATGATACACACAAGTGCGATTGGTCACGAGACACACGAGAGCCAATGGCATTTTACAATCAAAGCTGACGTAATGAAGCAATTGGTCATGAGACACACGACAGCCAATCCTGTCAAAACTGATGTGACGTTTCTTCCGGCGGCAACATTTGAAATATATTATTAATCTTTGGCGGATGGATTCAACGTTACTGATTGCTTTTGGGGATTTTCTTCACACAAATCAATCGTTTGGCCTCGGAACACTTGGGATATTTGTACTTTCTGAATAAATTATGTATGCAGTCGTATCTGCCTGTTATATCCTGTTTTTTATAATACACAAATGGGTAGGTTTAGGGAAGGGATTGAGTTACGCGTTCAAAATGTGTCTGAATATATGTGTGTGTGTCCACAAGGTAAATAAATTTATCAACATACTAAATTGTTTGTTTTTTTTTAAATAAAAAAATGCAGAATGTTTCTTGTGATGGGTAGGTTTAGGGGCTGTGTGTGTGTGTGTGTAATGGGTAGGTTCAGGGGGTTTGGTGTGTGTGTGATGGGTTTAGGGGTAGGGGCAGTGTAGGGGGATAGAATGTAACGCCGCTGATAAACACGCTAAAAAGCGATTATGCGTCTTGATAGCACGCCAAAATGGCATACGAATTGGTGTGTCATACATACGCCATTTCATGATCAGTCTGGGAATGGAGAAAAAATATTACCACTTAGCGCCTCCGGTGGACGTTTCACCCCAAAAGTGCAGGTAAATGTACCTGGAGGTACACAATTAGGGTGTTGCAAAAATGTAGGCAGAGTCACGTATTTCCAATGAGCCTGGGTTGGATAATGAACTACACACAGCTGAACAGAACTAGACTACCAAAAAAATAAAAATAAAAAATAAGTTACCTGGTTGCCTTAAATTTTTTAGATCATTCAAATTAAAAATTTGAGTTAATACAACGATTTTTTTTTTTTTTTTTTTTTTTTTTTTGAGAATTGATAACCTTTATTAAAATAGTATTAAACGATTTTGTAAGCATTGGGCAATTGTTTGTGTGTTATTTGTTATGACGCGGTGAAAGATCACAATTTTTATGTGGTTCAGATACAATCATATTTTGAGTTTCTATTTATTAAACCAAATTCCTTCATTGTATCAACTATTTTTATTTTATTTTATTTCAATGAACTCAACATTTTAAGGCAACCAGGTTACTTTTAAGTTAAACCAACAATATTTAGTATACAGTAAGTAAACACTAAACTGTATCAGCTTTAAACAAGGCGTTTACATCTTCATCGTTTCTCCTCTCTCTCCACTGCCCTATACTTATATCTAAGGCGTTTAATATTTAATGCAGCAAGGGCTTGTGTGTCACAGGCAACCCTCAACAGTTCATGATTGCGTGCAAATATTTACTTGCACAGCAGTGCGAGGTGGGGTCAGGGGCAGAGGAGCTGGGGAATCGCTAAAGACATGCACACACTTCACATGCAAAGACCCATCTGACATCATTGCATCTGACAAAAGAACTGGCTGTGACTGTGTGGCGCTGTGTGTGTGTGGTCCCACTAACATGGAAATATCCGAAATCCTCATCTGTGTGGGGACATTTTTTGGTCCCCACGAGGAAAACATTATAAATCAGAATAAATTATTATAATTTTTTAGAAAATTAAAAAAAAACATAAAGTTTTTTTAATGAGTAGTGTTTTGAGTTGAGGGATATACTATACAGTTTGTACAGTATAAAAATAACTATGTCTATGAAATGTCCCCAGGAGTTGGGGAAGAAACAGAGATGGATGAAACTGATCGGAAATCGGGAGGACAAATAATAACGGACAATAGTAAATTGAAAGTATGTATTTGAATGCACCCTTTGCATATGGATGTATGCAAAAGTGCATGCAAACTTGCGTGTCTGTGAGCAGACAGCAGGTTTGATGTATATTTGAAGAGACAACTGCATTTGTGTGTGTGTTTGTGTGTGTGTGTGTGTGTGTGTGTGTGTGTGTGTGTGTGTGTGTGTGTGTGTGTGTGTGTGTGTGTGTGTGTGTGTGTGTGTGTGTGTGTGTGTGTGTTCGTGTGAATGGACAACTCTCTGCTGTGTTTGGGCTTGAAAGGGTAGAAGCACCATCACAAGTCTGCAAGAACATCAAAACACAATTAACGGCTGACATGAAGCAAGAGACAGAGGAAAAAAGAGGGAGAGATGGAGAGAGAGAAGGAAAAAAAGCACGAAAATGTGAGTTGTTATGACAAGCTGAACTGCCCTGAAGAGACTATAGCATCCCTGAATCCTCCACTCCCCACTCAGATATTCTAGAAACTACATCCACGTATTCTAGAAACACCCTACAGCAGTTTATCATCCAGCAAAGGATTATGGGAGACGCTGACCTCGATCGAGAATCCCAGCTTTTATCTCTAACAATATGCAGAAAAAAACTGTGCAATCTTGCTATACGTTACATGTCTGCAACAACAAAAGCTCCAACTGTGTTAATTTGTCTTCATTTTCCCCCCCTCATTTTATGAATTCTTTCAAATCTGTTTTGAGCTGTCATCACCATTTAGGACTAAGGATTAAAGGATAGAGGGGGAGAGATTGAGAGAGAGAGGGAAATGGAGATGGATAGACAGGTTTTAACTGGATCAGAGCTTTGGGTCTCACCGGGAATCTCTCACAGGTGTGTAGGCGTCCAACATTTTGTTCTCGTTCTGTCCCAGACAGGTTAAATTACCTTCTTTCATCTAAAGAGTTGAGGGGGGGTTGAGCACTAATTAAGTTTGGTGGGTTGTCTCCTGTGTAGGGAACTTTGGATAAGTTTCAGACGTTGAATTAGGTTCGACCTTGAATTAACTGGTTTGGCCTTTGAAGTCCATTCAGGCCAAACTGAGCAGAACATTGTGTTGCTGGTCAAGTGCTTCCATGCATCTTAAGCGTGTGTTTATATTTTTGGATTTACATTTATATTCATTCATACATACATTATATTCATTTATTTTTGCAGAGATTATTATACAGAAAGATTTGAATGAGCAATATAACATAAGTGTTTCATTCTAAGAAATCAGTACAAAACTCTAAACTGCTAGAGAAGTAACTGGCTAAAGAAAATGTTTTTTTTTTTTTTTTTTGAAAAACAAATTTAAAACACATTAATGCTTCTAGCAGTAAATCATTCGACCTTATCCGTTTATATTTTTAAATAAAAATGTCTATGAAACACAAAAGCATTTCTAGTATGCCATGCCAATAAAACACAATTTATTAAAAAATACATATTTTTTATGAACAGGTCAGATTAACTGTCCTTGT